>NW_027461658.1:0-300000 GCF_050947455.1 Rhinoderma darwinii
ATATAAAACCCCTCACACAGCGCAATCACCGGAAATATAAAACCCCTCACACCGCGCCATCACTGGAAATATAAACCCCCCACACCGCGCAATCACCGGAAATATAAAACCCCTCACACCGCGCAATCACTGGAAATATAAAACCTCTCACACCGCGCAATCACCGGAAATATAAAACCCCTCACACCGCGCCATCACCGGAAATATAAAACCCCTCACACCGCGCAATCACCGGAAATATAAAACCCCCCACACCGCGCAATCACCGGAAATATAAAACCCCTCACACCGCGCCATCACCGGAAATATAAAACCCCCCACACCGCGCAATCACCGGAAATATAAACCCCTCCACACCGCGCAATCACCGGAAATATAAACCCCTCACACCGGGCAATCACCGGAAATATAAACCCCCCCCCACACCGCGCAATCACCGGAAATATAAAACCCCTCACACTGGAAATATAAAACCCCTCACACCGCGCAATCACCAGAAATATAAAACCCCTCACACCGCGCAATCACTGGAAATATAAAACCCCTCACACCGCGCAATCACCGGAAATATAAAACCCCCCCACACCGCGCAATCACCGGAAATATAAAACCCCTCACACCGCGCAATCACCGGAAATATAAAACCCCTCACACCGCGCAATCACCGGAAATATAAAACCCCTCACACCGCGCAATCACCGGAAATATAAAACCCCCCACACCACGCAATCACCGGAAATATAAACCCCCCCACACCGCGCAATCACAGGAAATATAAACCCCCCCCCACACCGCGCAATCACCGGAAATATAAACCCCCTCACACCGCGCAATCACCGGAAATATAAACCCCCCTCACACCGCGCAATCACCGGAAATATAAAACCCCTCACACCGCGCAATCACCGGAAATATAAAACCCCTCACACCGCGCAATCACCGGAAATATAAAACCCCCCACACCGCGCAATCACCGGAAATATAAACCCCTCACACCGCGCAATCACCGGAAATATAAAACCCCTCACACCGCGCAATCACTGGAAATATAAAACCCCCCACACCGCGCAATCACCGGAAATATAAACCCCCCCCCCCACACCGCGCAAACGCCGGAAATATAAAACCCCCCACACCTCGCAATCGCCGGAAATATAAACCCCCCCCCCCACACCGCGCAAACGCCGGAAATATAAAACCCCCCACACCGCGCAATCACCGGAAATATAAAAGCCCCCACACCCCGCGATCACCGGAAATATAAAACCCCTCACACCTCGCAATCACCGGAAATATAAAACCCCTCACACCGCGCAATCACCGGAAATATAAAACCCCTCACACCGCGCAATCACCGGAAATATAAACTCCCCCTCCCCACACCGCGCATTCACCGGAAATATCACACCGCGCAATAACCGGAAATATAAACCCCCTCACACAGCGCAATCACCGGAAATGTAAACCCCCTCACACCGTGCAATCACCGGAAATATAAACCCCTCACACCGCGCAATCACCGGAAATATAAACCCCTCACACCGCGCAATCACTGGAAATATAAAACCCCTCACACCGCGCAATCACCGGAAATATAAACCCCTCACACCGCGCAATCACCGGAAATATAAAACCCCTTACACCGCGCAATCACCGGAAATATAAACCCCCCCCCACACCGCGCAATCACCGGAAATGTAAAACCCCTCACACCGCGCAATCACCGGAAATATAAAACCCTCACACCGCGCAATCACCGGAAATATAAAACCCCTCACACCGCGCAATCACCGGAAATATAAAACCGCGCAATCACCGGAAATATAAACCCCCTCACACCGCGCAATCACCGGAAATATAAAACCCTCACACCGGGCAATCACCGGAAATATAAAACCCCTCACACCGCGCAATCACCGGAAATATAAAACCCCTCACACCGCGCAATCACCGGAAATATAAAACCCCTCACACCGCGCAATCACCGGAAATATAAAACCCCTCACACCGCGCAATCACCGGAAATATAAAACCCCTCACACCGTGCAATCATCGGAAATATAAAACCCTCACACCGCGCAATCACTGGAAATATAAAACCCCTCACACCGCGCAATCACCGGAAATATAAAACCCCTCACACCGCGCAATCACCGGAAATATAAAACCGCGCAATCACCGGAAATATAAACCCCCTCACACCGCGCAATCACCGGAAATATAAAACCCTCACACCGGGCAATCACCGGAAATATAAAACCCCTCACACCGCGCAATCACCGGAAATATAAAACCCCTCACACCGCGCAATCACCGGAAATATAAAACCCTCACACCGCGCAATCACCGGAAATATAAAACCCCTCACACCGCGCAATCACCGGAAATATAAAACCCCTCACACCGCGCAATCACCGGAAATATAAAACCCCTCACACCGCGCAATCACCGGAAATATAAAACCCCACACCGCGCAATCACCGGAAATATAAAGCCCCTCACACCGCGCAATCACCGGAAATATAAAGCCCCTCACACCGCGCAATCACCGGAAATATAAAACCCCCCACACTGCGCAATCACTGGAAATATAAAACCATCACCCCGCGCAATCACCGGAAATATAAAACCCCTCACACCGCGCAATCACCGGAAATATAAACCCCCTCACACCGCGCAATCACCGGAAATATAAAACCCCCCCACACCTCGCAATCACCGGAAATATAAAACCCCTCACACCGCGCAATCACCGGAAATATAAAACCCCTCACACCGCGCAATCACCGGAAATATAAAACCCCTCACACCGCGCAATCACCGGAAATATAAACCCCCTCACACCGCGCAATCACCGGAAATATAAAACCCCTCACACCGCGCAATCACCGGAAATATAAAACCCCCCCCACACCTCGCAATCACCGGAAATTTAAAACCCTCACACCGCGCAATCACCGGAAATATAAAACCCCTCACACCGCGCAATCACCGGAAATATAAAACCCCTCACACCGCGCAATCACCGGAAATATAAAACCCCTCACACTGCGCAATCACCGGAAATATAAAACCCCTCACACCGCGCAATCACCGGAAATATAAAACCCCCCACACTGCGCAATCACCGGAAATATAAACCCCCTCACACCGCGCAATCACCGGAAATATAAAACCCCTCACACAGCGCAATCACCGGAAATATAAAACCCGCACACCGCGCAATCACCGGAAATATAAAACCCCTCACACCGCGCAATCACCGGAAATATAAAACCCGCACACCGCGCAATCACCGGAAATATAAACCCCCCCCCACCGCGCAATCACCGGAAATATAAAAGCCCTCACACCGCGCAATCACCGGAAATATAAACCACTCACACCACGCAATCACCGGAAATATAAACCCCTCACACCACGCAATCACCGGAAATATAAAACCCCTCACACCGCGCAATCACTGGAAATATAAACCCCCCACACCGCGCAATCACCGGAAATATAAAACCCCTCACACCGCGCAATCACCGGAAATATAAAACCCCTCACACCGCGCCATCACTGGAAATATAAACCCCCCACACCGCGCAATCACCGTCAATATAAAACCCCTCACACCGCGCAATCACTGGAAATATAAAACCCCTCACACCGCGCAATCACCGGAAATATAAAACCCCTCACACCGCGCAATCACCGGAAATATAAAACCGCGCAATCACAGGAAATATAATCCCCCTCACACCGCGCAATCACCGGAAATATAAAACCCTCACACCGGGCAATCACCGGAAATATAAAACCCCTCACACCGCGCAATCACCGGAAATATAAAACCCCTCACACCGCGCAATCACCGGAAATATAAAACCCTCACACCGCGCAATCACCGGAAATATAAAACCCCTCACACCGCGCAATCACCGGAAATATAAAACCCCTCACACCGCGCAATCACCGGAAATATAAAACCCCTCACACCGCGCAATCACCGGAAATATAAAACCCCCCACACTGCGCAATCACTGGAAATATAAAACCCCCCACACCGCGCAATCACCGGAAATATAAAACCCCTCACACCGCGCAATCACCGGAAATATAAAACCCCGCACACCGCGCAATCACCGGAAATATAAAACCCCTCACACCGCGCAATCACCGGAAATATAAAACCCCTCACACCGCGCAATCACCGGAAATATAAAACCCCTCACACCGCGCAATTACCGGAAATATAAAACCCCCCACACTGCGCAATCACTGGAAATATAAAACCCCCCACACCGCGCAATCACCGGAAATATAAAACCCCTCACACCGCGCAATCACCGGAAATATAAAACCCCTCACACCGCGCCATCACTGGAAATATAAACCCCCCACACCGCGCAATCACCGGAAATATAAAACCCCTCACACCGCGCAATCACTGGAAATATAAAACCCCTCACACCGCGCAATCACCGGAAATATAAAACCCCTCACACCGCGCCATCACCGGAAATATAAAACCCCTCACACCGCGCAATCACCGGAAATATAAAACCCCTCACACCGCGCCATCACCGGAAATATAAAACCCCCCACACCGCGCAATCACCGGAAATATAAACCCCTCCACACCGCGCAATCACCGGAAATATAAACCCCTCACACCGGGCAATCACCGGAAATATAAACCCCCCCCACACCGCGCAATCACCGGAAATATAAAACCCCTCACACTGGAAATATAAAACCCCTCACACCGCGCAATCACCAGAAATATAAAACCCCTCACACCGCGCAATCACTGGAAATATAAACCCCTCACACCGCGCAATCACCAGAAATATAAAACCCCTCACACCGCGCAATCACTTGAAATATAACCCCCCCACACCGTGCAATCACCGGAAATATAAACCCCCCACACCGTGCAATCACCGGAAATATAAACCCCCCACACCGCGCAATCACCGGAAATATAAACCCCCTCACACCGCGCAATCACCGGAAATATAAAACCCCTCACACCGCGCAATCACCGGAAATTTAAACCCCCCACACCACGCAATCACTGTAAGTATAAACCCCCCACACCACGCAATCACTGGAAATATAAACCCCCCACACCACGCAATCACTGGAAATATAAAACCCCTCACACCGCGCAATCACCGGAAATTTAAACCCCCCACACCACGCAATCACTGGAAATATAAACCCCCCACACCACGCAATCACTGGAAATATAAACCACCCACACCACGCAATCACCGGAAATATAAACCCCCCACACCACGCAATCACCGGAAATATAAAACCCCTCACACCGCGCAATCACCGGAAATTTAAACCCCCCACACCACGCAATCACTGGAAATATAAACCCCCCACACCACGCAATCACCGGAAATATAAACCCCCCACACCACGCAATCACTGGAAATATAAACCCCTCACACCGCGCAATCACCGGAAATATAAACCCCTCACACCGCGCAATCACCGGAAATATAAAACCCCTCACACCGCGCAATCACCAGAAATATAAACCCCCTCACACCGCGCAATCACCGGAAATATAAACCCCCTCACACCGCGCAATCACTGGAAATATAAAACCCCTCACACCGCGCAATCACCGGAAATATAAACCCCCTCACACCGCGTAATCACCGGAAATATAAAACCCCTCACACCGCGCATTCACTGGAAATATAAAACCCCTCACACCGCGTAATCACCGGATATATAAAACCCCCCACACTGTGCAATCATAGGAAATATAAACCCCCTCACACCGCGCAATCACTGGAAATATAAAACCCCTCACACCGCGCAATCACCGGAAATATAAAACCCCCCCACACCGCGCAATCACCGGAAATATAAAACCCCTCACACCGCGCAATCACCGGAAATATAAAACCCCTCACACGCGCAATCACCGGAAATATAAAACCCCTCACACCGCGCAATCACCGGAAATATAAAACCCCCCACACCACGCAATCACCGGAAATATAAACCCCCCCCACACCGCGCAATCACAGGAAATATAAAACCCCTCACACCGCGCAATCACCGGAAATATAAACCCCCCCCACACCGCGCAATCACCGGAAATATAAACCCCCTCACACCGCGCAATCACCGGAAATATAAACCCCCCTCACACCGCGCAATCACCGGAAATATAAAACCCCTCACACCGCGCAATCACCGGAAATATAAAACCCCTCACACCGCGCAATCACCGGAAATATAAAACCCCCCACACCGCGCAATCACCGGAAATATAAACCCCTCACACCGCGCAATCACCGGAAATATAAAACCCCTCACACCGCGCAATCACTGGAAATATAAAACCCCTCACACCGCGCAATCACCGGAAATATAAAACCCCCCCACACCGCGCAATCACCGGAAATATAAAACCCCTCACACCGCGCAATCACCGGAAATATAAAACCCCTCACACCGCGCAATCACCGGAAATATAAAACCCCTCACACCGCGCAATCACCGGAAATATAAAACCCCCCACACCGCGCAATCACCGGAAATATAAAACCCCTCACACCGCGCAATCACGGGAAATATAAAACCCCTCACACCGCGCAATCACCGGAAATATAAAACCCCTCACACCGCGCAATCACCGGAAATATAAAACCCTCACACCGCGCAATCACCGGAAATATAAAACCCCTCACACCGCGCTATCACCGGAAATATAAAACCGCGCAATCACCGGAAATATAAACCCCCTCACACCGCGCAATCACCGGAAATATAAAACCCTCACACCGGGCAATCACCGGAAATATAAAACCCCTCACACCGCGCAATCACCGGAAATATAAAACCCCTCACACCGCGCAATCACGGGAAATATAAAACCCTCACACCGCGCAATCACCGGAAATATAAAACCCCTCACACCGCGCAATCACCGGAAATCTAAAACCCCCCACACTGCGCAATCACCGGAAATATAAACCCACTCACACCGCGCAATCACCGGAAATATAAAACCCCTCACACAGCGCAATCACCGGAAATATAAAACCCGCACACCGCGCAATCACCGGAAATATAAAACCCCTCACACCGCGCAATCACCGGAAATATAAAACCCGCACACTGCGCAATCACCGGAAATATAAACCCCCCCCCCCCCCCCCCACACCGCGCAATCACCGGAAATATAAAAGCCCTCACACCGCGCAATCACCGGAAATATAAACTCCTCACACCACGCAATCACCGGAAATATAAACCTCTCACACCACGCAATCACCGGAAATATAAAACCCCTCACACCGCGCAATCACTGGAAATATAAACCCCCCACACCGCGCAATCACCGGAAATATAAAACCCCTCACACCGCGCAATCACTGGAAATATAAAACCCCTCACACCGCGCAATCACCGGAAATATAAAACCCCTCACACCGCGCCATCACTGGAAATATAAACCCCCCACACCGCGCAATCACCGGAAATATAAAACCCCTCACACCGCGCAATCACTGGAAATATAAAACCCCTCACACCACGCAATCACCGGAAATATAAAACCCCTCACACCGCGCCATCACCGGAAATATAAAACCCCTCACACCGCGCAATCACCGGAAATATAAAACCCCCCACACCGCGCAATCACCGGAAATATAAAACCCCTCACACCGCGCCATCACCGGAAATATAAAACCCCCCACACCGCGCAATCACCGGAAATATAAACCCCTCCACACCGCGCAATCACCGGAAATATAAACCCCTCACACCGGGCAATCACCGGAAATATAAACCCCCCCCACACCGCGCAATCACCGGAAATATAAAACCCCTCACACTGGAAATATAAAACCCCTCACACCGCGCAATCACCAGAAATATAAAACCCCTCACACCGCGCAATCACCAGAAATATAAAACCCCTCACACCGCGCAATCACTGGAAATATAAAACCCCTCACACCGCGCAATCACCGGAAATATAAAACCCCCCCACACCGCGCAATCACCGGAAATATAAAACCCCTCACACCGCGCAATCACCGGAAATATAAAACCCCTCACACCGCGCAATCACCGGAAATATAAAACCCCTCACACCGCGCAATCACCGGAAATATAAAACCCCCCACACCACGCAATCACCGGAAATATAAACCCCCCCACACCGCGCAATCACAGGAAATATAACCCCCCCCCACACCGCGCAATCACCGGAAATATAAACCCCCTCACACCGCGCAATCACCGGAAATATAAACCCCCCTCACACCGCGCAATCACCGGAAATATAAAACCCCTCACACCGCGCAATCACCGGAAATATAAAACCCCTCACACCGCGCAATCACCGGAAATATAAAACCCCCCACACCGCGCAATCACCGGAAATATAAACCCCTCACACCGCGCAATCACCGGAAATATAAAACCCCTCACACCGCGCAATCACTGGAAATATAAAACCCCCCACACCGCGCAATCACCGGAAATATAAACCCCCCCCCCCACACCGCGCAAACGCCGGAAATATAAAACCCCCCACACCTCGCAATCGCCGGAAATATAAACCCCCCCCCCCACACCGCGCAAACGCCGGAAATATAAAACCCCCCACACCGCGCAATCACCGGAAATATAAAAGCCCCCACACCCCGCGATCACCGGAAATATAAAACCCCTCACACCTCGCAATCACCGGAAATATAAAACCCCTCACACCGCGCAATCACCGGAAATATAAAACCCCTCACACCGCGCAATCACCGGAAATATAAACTCCCCCTCCCCACACCGCGCATTCACCGGAAATATCACACCGCGCAATAACCGGAAATATAAACCCCCTCACACAGCGCAATCACCGGAAATGTAAACCCCCTCACACCGTGCAATCACCGGAAATATAAACCCCTCACACCGCGCAATCACCGGAAATATAAACCCCTCACACCGCGCAATCACCGGAAATATAAAACCCCTTACACCGCGCAATCACCGGAAATATAAACCCCCCCCACACCGCGCAATCACCGGAAATGTAAAACCCCTCACACCGCGCAATCACCGGAAATATAAAACCCTCACACCGCGCAATCACCGGAAATATAAAACCCCTCACACCGCGCAATCACCGGAAATATAAACCGCGCAATCACCGGAAATATAAACCCCCTCACACCGCGCAATCACCGGAAATATAAAACCCTCACACCGGGCAATCACCGGAAATATAAAACCCCTCACACCGCGCAATCACCGGAAATATAAAACCCCTCACACCGCGCAATCACCGGAAATATAAAACCCCTCACACCGCGCAATCACCGGAAATATAAAACCCCTCACACCGCGCAATCACCGGAAATATAAAACCCCTCACACCGTGCAATCATCGGAAATATAAAACCCTCACACCGCGCAATCACCGGAAATATAAAACCCCTCACACCGCGCAATCACCGGAAATATAAAACCCCTCACACCGCGCAATCACCGGAAATATAAAACCGCGCAATCACCGGAAATATAAACCCCCTCACACCGCGCAATCACCGGAAATATAAAACCCTCACACCGGGCAATCACCGGAAATATAAAACCCCTCACACCGCGCAATCACCGGAAATATAAAACCCCTCACACCGCGCAATCACCGGAAATATAAAACCCTCACACCGCGCAATCACCGGAAATATAAAACCCCTCACACCGCGCAATCACCGGAAATATAAAACCCCTCACACCGCGCAATCACCGGAAATATAAAACCCCTCACACCGCGCAATCACCGGAAATATAAAACCCCACACCGCGCAATCACCGGAAATATAAAGCCCCTCACACCGCGCAATCACCGGAAATATAAAGCCCCTCACACCGCGCAATCACCGGAAATATAAAACCCCCCACACTGCGCAATCACTGGAAATATAAAACCATCACCCCGCGCAATCACCGGAAATATAAAACCCCTCACACCGCGCAATCACCGGAAATATAAACCCCCTCACACCGCGCAATCACCGGAAATATAAAACCCCCCCACACCTCGCAATCACCGGAAATATAAAACCCCTCACACCGCGCAATCACCGGAAATATAAAACCCCCCACACCGCGCAATCACCGGAAATATAAAACCCCCCACACTGCGCAATCACTGGAAATATAAAACCATCACCCCGCGCAATCACCGGAAATATAAAACCCCTCACACCGCGCAATCACCGGAAATATAAACCCCCTCACACCGCGCAATCACCGGAAATATAAAACCCCCCCCACACCTCGCAATCACCGGAAATATAAAACCCCTCACACCGCGCAATCACCGGAAATATAAAACCCCCCACACTGCGCAATCACCGGAAATATAAACCCCCTCACACCGCGCAATCACCGGAAATATAAAGCCCCTCACACCGCGCAATCACCGGAAATATAAAACCCCCCACACTGCGCAATCACTGGAAATATAAAACCATCACCCCGCGCAATCACCGGAAATATAAAACCCCTCACACCGCGCAATCACCGGAAATATAAACCCCCTCACACCGCGCAATCACCGGAAATATAAAACCCCCCCACACCTCGCAATCACCGGAAATATAAAACCCCTCACACCGCGCAATCACCGGAAATATAAAACCCCCCACACCGCGCAATCACCGGAAATATAAAACCCCCCACACTGCGCAATCACTGGAAATATAAAACCATCACCCCGCGCAATCACCGGAAATATAAAACCCCTCACACCGCGCAATCACCGGAAATATAAACCCCCTCACACCGCGCAATCACCGGAAATATAAAACCCCCCCCCACACCTCGCAATCACCGGAAATATAAAACCCCTCACACCGCGCAATCACCGGAAATATAAAACCCCCCACACTGCGCAATCACCGGAAATATAAACCCCCTCACACCGCGCAATCACCGGAAATATAAAACCCCTCACACAGCGCAATCACCGGAAATATAAAACCCGCACACCGCGCAATCACCGGAAATATAAAACCCCTCACACCGCGCAATCACCGGAAATATAAAACCCGCACACCGCGCAATCACCGGAAATATAAACCCCCCCCCACCGCGCAATCACCGGAAATATAAAAGCCCTCACACCGCGCAATCACCGGAAATATAAACCCCTCACACCACGCAATCACCGGAAATATAAACCCCTCACACCACGCAATCACCGGAAATATAAAACCCCTCACACCGCGCAATCACTGGAAATATAAACCCCCCACACCGCGCAATCACCGGAAATATAAAACCCCTCACACCGCGCAATCACCGGAAATATAAAACCCCTCACACCGCGCCATCACTGGAAATATAAACCCCCCACACCGCGCAATCACCGTCAATATAAAACCCCTCACACCGCGCAATCACTGGAAATCTAAAACCCCTCACACCGCGCAATCACCGGAAATATAAAACCCCTCACACCGCGCAATCACCGGAAATATAAAACCCCTCACACCGCGCAATCACCGGAAATATAAAACCCCTCACACCGCGCAATCACCGGAAATATAAAACCCCCCACACTGCGCAATCACTGGAAATATAAAACCCCCCACACCGCGCAATCACCGGAAATATAAAACCCCTCACACCGCGCAATCACCGGAAATATAAAACCCCTCACACCGCGCAATCACCGGAAATATAAAACCCCTCACACCGCGCCATCACTGGAAATATAAACCCCCCACACCGCGCAATCACCGGAAATATAAAACCCCTCACACCGCGCAATCACTGGAAATATAAAACCCCTCACACCGCGCAATCACCGGAAATATAAAACCCCTCACACCGCGCCATCACCGGAAATATAAAACCCCTCACACCGCGCAATCACCGGAAATATAAAACCCCTCACACCGCGCCATCACCGGAAATATAAAACCCCCCACACCGCGCAATCACCGGAAATATAAACCCCTCCACACCGCGCAATCACCGGAAATATAAACCCCTCACACCGGGCAATCACCGGAAATATAAACCCCCCCCCACACCGCGCAATCACCGGAAATATAAAACCCCTCACACTGGAAATATAAAACCCCTCACACCGCGCAATCACCAGAAATATAAAACCCCTCACACCGCGCAATCACCAGAAATATAAAACCCCTCACACCGCGCAATCACCTGAAATATAACCCCCCCACACCGTGCAATCACCGGAAATATAAACCCCCCACACCGCGCAATCACCGGAAATATAAACCCCCCACACCGCGCAATCACCGGAAATATAAACCCCCTCACACCGCGCAATCACCGGAAATATAAAACCCCTCACACCGCGCAATCACCGGAAATATAAACCCCCCACACCACGCAATCACTGGAAATATAAACCCCTCACACCGCGCAATCACCGGAAATATAAACCCCTCACACCGCGCAATCACCGGAAATATAAAACCGCTCACACCGCGCAATTACCAGAAATATAAACCCCCTCACACCGCGCAATCACCGGAAATATAAACCCCCTCACACCGCGCAATCACTGGAAATATAAAACCCCTCACACCGCGCAATCACCGGAAATATAAACCCCCTCACACCGCGCAATCACCGGAAATATAAAACCCCTCACACCGCGCAATCACTGGAAATATAAAACCCCTCACACCGCGCAATCACCGGAAATATAAAACCCCCCCACACCGCGCAATCACCGGAAATATAAAACCCCTCACACCGCGCAATCACCGGAAATATAAAACCCCTCACACCGCGCAATCACCGGAAATATAAAACCCCTCACACCGCGCAATCACCGGAAATATAAAACCCCCCACACCACGCAATCACCGGAAATATAAACCCCCCCACACCGCGCAATCACAGGAAATATAAAACCCCTCACACCGCGCAATCACCGGAAATATAACCCCCCCCCCACCGCGCAATCACCGGAAATATAAACCCCCTCACACCGCGCAATCACCGGAAATATAAACCCCCCTCACACCGCGCAATCACCGGAAATATAAAACCCCTCACACCGCGCAATCACCGGAAATATAAAACCCCTCACACCGCGCAATCACCGGAAATATAAAACCCCCCACACCGCGCAATCACCGGAAATATAAACCCCTCACACCGCGCAATCACCGGAAATATAAAACCCCTCACACCGCGCAATCACTGGAAATATAAAACCCCTCACACCGCGCAATCACTGGAAATATAAAACCCCTCACACCGCGCAATCACCGGAAATATAAAACCCCTCACACCGCGCAATCACCGGAAATATAAAACCCCTCACACCGCGCAATCACCAAAAATATAAAACCCCTCACACCGCGCAATCACCGGAAATATAAAACCCCCCACACCGCGCAATCACCGGAAATATAAAACCCCTCACACCGCGCAATCACCGGAAATATAAACCCCCCCCACACCGCGCAATCACAGGAAATATAAAACCCCTCACACCGCGCAATCACCGGAAATATAAACCCCCCCCACACCGCGCAATCACCGGAAATATAAACCCCCTCACACCGCGCAATCACCGGAAATATAAAACCCCTCACACCGCGCAATCACCGGAAATATAAAACCCCTCACACCTCGCAATCACCGGAAATATAAAACCCCTCACACCGCGCAATCACCAGAAATATAAAACCCCTCACACCGCGCAATCAGCGGAAATATAAACCCCTCACACCTCGCAATCACCGGAAATATAAAACCCCTCACACCGCGTAATCACCGGAAATATAAACCCCTCACACCGCGCAATCACCGGAAATATAAACCCCCCCACACCGCGCAATCACCGGAAATATAAACCCCCTCACACCGCGCAATCACCGGAAATATAAAACCCCTCACACCGCGCAATCACCGGAAATATAAAACCCCTCACACCGCGCAATCACCGGAAATATAAAACCCCTCACACCGCGCAATCACCGGAAATATAAACCCCCTCACACCGCGCAATCACCGGAAATATAAAACCTCTGACACCGCGCAATCACCGAAAATATAAAACCCCTCACACCGCGCAATCACCGGAAATATAAACCCCCCCTCACACCGCGCAATCACCGGAAATATAAACCCCTCACACCGCGCAATGACGGAAATATAAAACCTCTCACACCGCGCAATCACCGGAAATATAAACCCCCCCACACCGCGCAATCACCGGAAATATAAAACCCCTCACACCGCGCAATCACCGGAAATATAAAACCCCTCACACCGCGCAATCACCGGAAATATAACCCCCCCCCCCACACCGCGTAATCACCGGAAATATCAAACCCCTCACACAGGAAATATAAAACCCCTCACACCGCGCAATCACCGGAAATATAAACCCCCCCACACCGCGCAATCACCGGAAATATAAACCCCCCACACCGCGTAATCACCGGAAATATAAAACCCCTCACACCGGAAATATAAAACCCCTCACACCGCGCAATCACCGGAAATATAAACCCCTCACACCGCGCAATCACCGGAAATATAAACCCCTCACACCGCGCAATCACCGGAAATATAAAACCCCCCACACCGCGCAATCACCGGAAAGATAAAACCCCTCAAACCGCGCAATCACCGGAAATATAAACCCCCTCACACAGCGCAATCACCGGAAATATAAACCCCCTCACACAGCACAATCACCGGAAATATAAAACCCCTCACACCGCGCAATCACCGGAAATATAAAACCCCTCACACCGCGCAATCACCGGAAATATAAAACCCCCCCCACACCGCGCAATCACCGGAAATATAAAACCCCCCACACCGCGCAATCACCGGAAATATAAAACCCCTCACACCGCGCAATCACCAGAAATATAAAACCCCTCACACCGCACAATCACTGGAAATATAAACCCCCTCATACCGCGCAATCACCTGAAATATAGAACCCCTGACACCGCGCAATCACCGGAAATATAAACCCCCTCACACCGCGCAATCACCGGAAATATAAACCCCTCACACCGCGCAATCACCGGAAATATAACACCCCTCACACCGCGCAATCACCGGAAATATAAACCCCCCACACCGCGCAATAACCGGAAATATAAACCCCTCACACCGCGCAATCACCGGAAATATAAAACCCCTCACACAGCGCATTAACCGAAAATATAAAACCTCGCACACCGCGCAATCACCGGAAATATAAAACCCCCCACACTGCACAGTCACCGGAAATATAAAACCCCCCACACCGCGCATTCACCGGAAATATAAAACCCCCTCACACCGCGCAGTCACCGGAAATATAAAACCCCCCACACCGCGCAATCACCGGAAATATAAACCCCCCCCCTCACACCGCGCAAACGCCGGAAATATAAAACCCCCCACACCGCGCAATCACCGGAAATATAAAAGCCCCCACACCCCGCGATCACCGGAAATATAAAACCCCTCACACCTCGCAATCACCGGAAATATAAAACCCCTCACACCGCGCAATCACCGGAAATATAAAACCCCTCACACCGCGCAATCACCGGAAATATAAACTCCCCCTCCCCACACCGCGCATTCACCGGAAATATCACACCGCGCAATAACCGGAAATATAATCCCCCTCACACAGCGCAATCACCGGAAATGTAAACCCCCTCACACCGTGCAATCACCGGAAATATAAACCCCTCACACCGCGCAATCACTGGAAATATAAAACCCCTCACACCGCGCAATCACCGGAAATATAAACCCCTCACACCGCGCAATCACCGGAAATATAAACCCCTCACACCGCGCAATCACCGGAAATATAAAACCCCTTACACCGCGCAATCACCGGAAATATAAACCCCCCCCCCCCCACACCGCGCAATCACCGGAAATATAAAACCCCTCACACCGCGCAATCACCGGAAATATAAAACCCCTCACACCGCGCAATCACCGGAAATATAAAACCCCTCACACCGCGCAATCACCGGAAATATAAAACCCCCCACACCACGCAGTCACCGGAAATATAAAACCCCCCACACCGCGCAATCACTGGAAATATAAACCCCCCCCCCCACACCGCGCAATCAACGGAAATATAAAACCCCTCACACCGCGCAATCACCGGAAATATAAAACTCCTCACACCGCGCAAACACCGGAAATATAAAACCCCTCACACCGCGCAATCACCGGAAATATAAAACCCCTCACCCCGTGCAATTACCGGAAATATAAAACCCCTCACACCGCGCAATCACCGGAAATATAAAACCCCTCACACCGTGCAATTACCGGAAATATAAAACCCCTCACACCGCGCAATCACCAGAAATATAAAACCCCTCACACCACGCAATCACCGGAAATATAAACCCCTCACACCGCGCAATCACCGGAAATATAAAACCCCCTCACACCGCGCAATCACCGGAAATATAAAACCCCTCACACCGCGCAATCACCGGAAATATAAAACCCCTCACACCGCGCAATCACCGGAAATATAAAACCATCACCCCGCGCAATCACCGGAAATATAAACCCCCCACACCGCGCAATCACCGGAAACATTGTATATAATAGTGAGTATTAAAGAATAATAAATATATAAATATACAGAATATATACAAAATATATAAATATCGTGTATGTGTGCTTATTAACGTGAAAAAATGTGACACATTAATGTGATCGTACGAAAGAATATTTACTAAATAAATATTTATTTAAATAATGTGTAGACAACTATTTGATAATAAAATCAATATAATGACATAGAAACAATATATAAGTATATGATGAATATGAACATTTGAAAATGTGTAAACATTAAATAAAAATGTACATAGAGAATAAATGTAACAATAGTGAATAAATGTGACAATAAGAGATCAATGAATAATACCTAAAACATAAAACATATACATATAAAACCCCTCACACCGCGCAATCATCGGAAATATAAAACCCCTCACACTGGAAATATAAAACCTCTCACCGCGCAATCACCGGAATTATAAATCCCCCCACACCGCGCAATCACCGGAAATATAAAACCCCTCACACCGCGCAATCACCGGAAATATAAAACCCCTCACACCGCGCAATCACCAGAAATATAAAACCCCTCACACCGCGCAATCACCGGAAATATAAACCCCTCACACCGCGCAATCACCGGAAATATAAACCCTTCACACCGCGCAATCACCGGAAATATAAAACCCCTCACACCGCGCAATGGGCGGAAATATAAAACCCCTCACACCGCGCAATCACCGGAAATATAAAACCCCTCACACCGCGCAATCACCGGAAATATAAAACCCCCCACACCGCGCCATCACCGGAAAGATAAAACCCCTCAAACCGCGCAATCACCAGAAATATAAAACCTCTCACACCGCGCAATCACCGGGAATATAAAACCCCTCACACCGCGCGATTACCGTAAATATAAAACCCCTCACACAGCGCAATCACCGGAAATATAAAACTCCTTACACCGCTCATTAACCGGAAATATAAAACCCCTCACACCGCTCAATCACCGGAAATATAAAACCCCTCATACCGCGCATTAACCGAAAATATAAAACCTCGCACACCACGCAATCACAGGAAATATGAAACCTCTCACACCGCGCAATCACCGGAAATATAAAACCCCCCACACTGCGCAGTCACCGGAAATATAAAACCCCCCACACCGCGCAATCACCGGAAATATAAAACCCCCCACACCGCGCAATCACAGGAAATATAAAAGCCCTCACACCGCGCAATTACCGGAAATATAAAACCCCTCACACCGCGCAATCACCGGAAATATAAAACCCCTCACATCGCGCTATCACAGGATATATAAAACCACTCACACCGCGCAATCACCGGAAATATAAAACCCCTCACACCGCGCAAAACGGGAAATATTAAACCCCCCACACTGCGCAGTCACCGGAAATATAAAACCCCCTCACACCGCGCAATCACCGGAAATATAAACCCCTCACACCGCGCAGTCACCGGAAATATAAAACCCCTCACACCGCGCAATCACCGGAAATATAAACCCCTCACACCGCGCAATCACCGGAAATATAAAACCCCTCACACCGCGCAATCACCGGAAATATAAACCCCTCACACCGCGCAATCACCGGAAATATAAAACCCCTCACACCGCGCAATCACCGGAAATATAAAACCCTCCACACCGCGTAATCACCGGAGATATATGTTAGAGGAATTTTATATTCTTATCAAGGAAGAGTCAAGAAGTCACCTGAATAGAGATGATGCGCGTCTTTATTCTTATCGATAAGGAGACATTATGGCAGAATGTCTGCCTCCATCCTGAATGACAGAGTTTTTATACATATTCTGAGAATAACATGTCCGGACTAGTTCTTGTTACATTTTACTTCATATATCACAATTGGCAACTAATTAAAAGTTAAACTTTTGTCCGGAAATTCTAATCTCCCTTTTTAGGAATTCCGCTACCCCCTCCTCATATATAATATCAGTTATCTTAACAATAAAACATACTAGACATTTTGTTAGTCAAGGTTTTACAGATACACAGTTTTAGTCTTCATTAGATAAAGTAATCATAAATGTAAAACTTTTCTATCATTCCTCCCTGTTGTAAATTTATGAAGGAATGTCATGTGACACATCCAAAACAGAGTTTCCACCTATTTTTTCATACATCAGAATTTTGTCATGGGGTATTTCCAAGCCATCCTATTAAGTCCTCATTTGCAATCTCTTGGTACATTATCTTAGTAATTAAAGTGTCAATACGTCTCTGAATTAGTCCCCTTATGCAGGAAATGCAACAACACCCACGAGTTACAAGTATGGCTGCCACTGCTGCTAAGGAAGTCCATAGACTGGATATGTGGTTACTCCATTTTCCAAACCATCCTTCAAGCCAATTAGTGAAGATGTCATTTATTCCATAGTTTTCCACAAGCTCTTCGGACAGGGAATTGAGTCCTTCCAATGCCTTGGTAATACTGCCATCAGGAGCTGTATTTTTGGGAATAAAAGTACAACAGAAAATACCAAACATTTTGCAGACACCCCCTTTTACTGCTACTAACATATCCAGGGCCACTCTATTTTGCTATGTCATTAAAGATATAGGTCCCAACTGATCTGCAATGTCCTTTATTGCATCTCTGGCATAATTAACAAATCTCTGTTGATTGTAATAAATATAATTAATCCAGTCGACATTCTTATTTATCGTAGACCACCAGAAAAGTACAGACTCGAGTCTGATGCAATCTGATTTCGGGCCTTAAGCTCATTTGGCACCCCTCGGGGTACTCCTATTTAATTTATGTATATTCTATGGTCAAAGGAACCTCCAGGGATAGACCGTTTATAGCGATTCAGATAGTCTCTAGGGCATTTTCTCCTACTCTGAAACTCAGGGGCTGAAAACAAGTGGAATGGCATCAGAAGTTGAATTAGAGTACAGCTTCCCTGCCACTTGGCCAGTAGCCTCCACATAGCCACCAGAGAACAGTCCTTGCCCTTGTCTGGTTGGTAAACTAATTACCATTATCGATACCAATATCTATGGTGGTTTCACAAAACTCTTCAGTGAGGTTCCCGACTTTCTTACCTTGCCCATTCCTCAGAAAGCAAGTGCAGTTGCCTGGGTAAGCCACTACTAAGGGAGGGATTTAATTTCTCCCCACAGGTGGGTACAATAAAGAGAATGTCTTACTAATTGATCACCTGGATTATATGATGCATTATATAAAAATAACACGCACTGCAGACCTTGTGGGTTCTTGTTATCTGATAGCCTGAAAGGTATTGTACCCAGATGTGGTCTAGCTTTCACGCTAGCGATACAGTTACTTCTATTATCTTGGATTACAGTGTATCTCATCCAGGCTAACCAGTCGTTTTTATCACTGTAACCTGTTTCTAATGCCAATTTATCTTCATAAATGAAGTTGGCCAGATAAAATATAGAGGGTAGGTCTATCTCTCGGGGCTAAAGGACTTTCAGTTAAATCTTTTTTCTTAACTTCAATAAAGAAATGCCCTATAGGATCAGTACCTGAAACATCAGCTCCTATAGCATATAGTTCCTTATCCTTTCATTAGGATTTCAGAAGGTCAAAAATAACTAGTTACAGTGGGTGAAACTTGTACAGGGAGAGGTAAATTTCTTCATAATAATTAACTTTTCTTTTAAAAAAAAAAATGGCAGACATCATGGAATATCCATAATCATTATGGGCTGTGATCCATTGGGCCGAAGACCATGAAGAACATCACCTTTTCCCTAGGGTATTTACATAGATAATCCAAATGTATTTGTCTGAATATGCTGGTTTATAAGAAATCCCATACTTTAGGTTGACACACCTTGGACCCCCATAGGATACCTAAAATAACTAATAACATTTTGCCCTGTCTCCTCCCAGGCTCTGGATGTTTTCTTCACTGAAGTTTGAGACCAGTCACTTCTAATAAATGACTACCCTTTGTAATCAGTCTTTTATAGCCTAGGAGGATAGTGGCAATTCCCTAACTACCTTACAGTGTGATAAGTGTATCCAAGAGGTACGTTCGATTATCTTTACGGCCGTAGGTTCAGGTTCAGGTACAGGGTCACCTGGAATACAATTAGAGATAGAAACTTCCCTGTTAGTTAACATTTTTGCCATATATTCAACAAGTGTAAAATCTGATTTCTTATCCATCCTAGAGAATGGATTTAAATGTGGTATTACAAATGGTCTACCATACATCATTTTAAAAGGTGACAAACCTGATGCTGTCGGAGTCACATGCATATTTAGGACTACTGATGGTAAACAATATACCCAATTCTTCCCAGTCTATTCCATTGTTTTCTTGAGTTTGTTTTTTAGTATCCTATTGTCACTGTATATTTTCTCAGGTATCCCAAACCTAGGTATTATCTCCTTTACCAATGCTTATCGACTGTGATAGCATCTGGGCTTGCTGTGGGGAATACTTTTACTCATTTGGTAAATACATTAATAATCACTAAACAATATTTCTTCCCTTTGAGTTTCGCATGAGAACCAAGGTCAAGGATAACTAACTTTAATAACATACAAAATCAGCATTAATATACTTGTCTTAAAGAGGCTCTGTCACCAGATTTTGCAACCCCTATCTGCTATTGCAGCAGATCGGCGCTGCAATGTAGATTACAGTAACGTTTTTATTTTTAAAAAACAAGCATTTTTGGCCAAGTTATGACCATTTTTGTATTTATGCAAATGAGGCTTGCAAAAGTCCAACTGGGCGTGTATTATGTGCGTACATCGGGGCGTGTTTACTTCTTTTACTAGCTGGGCGTTCTGACGAGAAGTATCATCCACTTCTCTTCAGAACGCCCAGGTTTTGGCAGTGCAGACACAAAGCGTGTTCTCGAGAGATCACGCTGTGTCGTCACTCACAGGTCCTGCATCGTGTCGGACGAGCGAGGACACATCGTCACCAGAGGCTACAGTTGATTCTGCAGCAGCATCGGCGTTAGCAGGTAAGTCGATGTAGCTACTTACCTGCAAACGCTGATGCTGCTGCAGAATCAACTGTAGCCTCTGGTGCCGATGTGCCCGACACGATGCAGGACCTGGGGCAGGAAGTGAGTGACGTCACAGCGTGATCTCTCGAGAACACGCTGTGTGTCTGCACTGCCAGAAGCTGGGCGTTCTGAAGAGAAGTGGATGATACTTCTCGTCAGAACGCCCAGCTAGTAAAAGAAGTAAAAACGCCCCGATGTACGCACATAATACACGCCCAGTTGGACTTTTACTTTAAACACGCCCAGTTGGACTTTTGCAAGCCTCATTTGCATAAATACAAAAATGGTCATAACTTGGCCAAAAATGCTCGTTGTTTTAAAAATAAAAACGTTACTGTAATCTACATTGCACTGCCTATCTGCTGCAATAGCAGATAGGGCTTGCAAAATCTGGTGACAGAGCCTCTTTAAAGGAACAATGTCTTTCTTATTCACTACATAAGAACAAGACGGGGTCTCCAGACAAGATGGCTGCTGCACAAAATAAACTCATTTAAACATTATTTCAATCACTCTCACATTTCCCCAAGCCAGGTACTTAAAAGAGGGCTTATCCCCCTTACAGACTTTATTTTCTTAGCTTGCTCTACGGTCAAACTTGTCTTGCATAATGCCAAAAAGGTCTATACAGTGGCAACAGGCTGGGCCAACTACTTGTCAAATGCCCCCTTGGGCAGCATTCAAAACATCAAACACATAATCTGTAACAGTTTCCAATCTGTCGGCCACTTTCTCTATATTATGAGCATTTTTTACTGCTAAACATACTAATATTGGCAATAATCCAAACTTCTCCCTGGTACATATTGGTCATAATTGTCGCACTGTCACTTACTGTCCTAATGGGACTTTTACCCCTGCAGATATAATAAATTGTGGGCAGCATCTTTTTTAAACCTAAAGACACCCAGGTCACATAACTTCCGGGCTCTCATTACTGCCTTGTACTTCTTACTTATGTGTGACATAGGGCTGAGGAGGGAGGCCAATGTAGGAAATAAAGGGGTAGTTAGGTTAGAGAGGGGTCAGACTATATTGGTGGGGGGAGAAACAGACGGTGGGGAGAGGACTAGACAACAAGATAAGGAGATCCTTTCGTTACAAAACAGCAGTGAAAATAAAAAGGCCCAAATGTCAAATAATCACATTTCTGATAGTGAAAGTGAAACATTTAAAGGCAAGTTAAAGTGTATGTTCACAAATGCCAGAAGTCTAGCAAGCAAAATGGGGGAGCTGGAGGCCTTAATACTGGAAGAAAATATAGATATAGTTGGTGTTGCTGAAACATGGCTGGACTCTTCACATGACTGGGCTGTAAATCTACAGGGTTTTACACTGTTTCGGAAAGACAGGGCAAATAGGAAAGGTGGTGGTGTATGTCTGTATGTGAGAAGCGATATGAAGGTGAGTGTAAATGAGACATTAGAGGGTGAAGACCGTGAGGAGGTTGAAACCTTGTGGGTGGAATTACAAAGGGAAGTAAACACTGAAAAAATTACTTTTGGTGTAATCTATAGACCCCCCAATATAACTGAAGAGATAGAAGGTCAAATATATAAACAAATGGAGCGGGCTGCACAGGCGGGTACTGTTGTGATAATGGGAGATTTTAATTATCGGGATATTAATTGGTGTCATGGTTCGGCTTCAACTGCAAAGGAGAGACATTTCCTTAACCTGTTGCAGGAAAATTTTATGTGCCAGTTTGTGGAAGACCCGACTAGAGGTGAAGCTCTGTTGGATCTGGTCATTTCTAATAATGCAGAGCTTGTTGGGAATGTCAATGTTCGTGAAAACCTCGGTAACAGTGATCACAATATAGTTACATTTTACCTATACTGTAAAAAACAAACGCAGGCTGGGAGGGCAAAAACATTTAATTTTAAGAAAGCCAATTTCCCCAGGATGAGGGCGGCAATTCAGGATATAGACTGGGAAGAACTAATGTCAAATAATGGGACAAATGATAAATGGGAGATTTTCAAATCTACTTTGAGTTATTATAGTGCAAAATGTATTCCTATAGGTAACAAGTATAAACGACTCAAATTAAACCCCACATGGCTTACACCTTCTGTGAAAGGGGCAATACATGACAAAAAAAGGGCATTTAAAAAATACAAATCTGAGGTTACATCTGCAGCCTTTGTAAAATATAAAGAGCTTAATAAAATCTGTAAAAATGTAATAAAATCAGCAAAAATACAAAATGAAAGGCAGGTGGCCAAGGATAGTAAAACAAATCCTAAAAAATTCTTCAAGCATATAAATGCAAAAAAGCCCAGGTCTGAACATGTAGGACCCTTAGATAGTGGTAATGGGGAGTTGGTCACAGGGGATCAAGAGAAGGCAGAGTTACTAAATGGGTTCTTCCGCTCTGTATATACAACAGAAGAAGGAGCAACTGATGTAGCCGCTGCCGGTGCTGTTAATATATCAGTTGATATACTGAATTGGATGAATGTAGATATGGTCCAAGCTAAATTAAATAAAATAAATGTACACAAGGCCCCGGGACCAGATGGGTTACACCCTAGAGTTCTTAAAGAGCTTAGTTCAGTTATTTCTGTCCCCCTCTTCATAATATTTAGAGAGTCTCTCATGAGTGGTATAGTGCCAAGGGACTGGCGCAGGGCAAATGTGGTGCCTATTTTCAAAAAGGGCTCTAGGTCTTCGCCGGGTAATTATAGACCAGTAAGCTTAACATCAATTGTGGGGAAAATGTTTGAGGGGCTATTGAGGGACTATATACAGAATTATGTGACAATAAATAGTATTATAAGTGACAGCCAGCACGGTTTTACAAAGGACAGAAGCTGTCAAACCAACCTAATCTGTTTTTATGAAGAGGTGAGCAGAAGCCTAGAAAGAGGGGCTGCTGTGGATATAGTGTTTTTGGACTTTGCAAAGGCATTTGACACTGTCCCTCATAGACATCTAATGGGTAAATTAAGGACTATAGGTTTAGAAAGTATAGTTTGTAATTGGATTGAGAATTGGCTCAAGGACCGAATCCAGAGAGTTGTGGTCAATGATTCCTACTCTGAATGGTCCCCAGTTATAAGTGGTGTACCCCAGGGTTCAGTGCTGGGACCACTATTATTCAACTTATTTATTAATGATATAGAGGATGGGATTAATAGCACTATTTCTATTTTTGCAGATGACACCAAGCTATGCAATATAGTTCAGACTATGGAAGATGTTTGTGAATTGCAGGCAGATTTAAACAAACTAAGTGTTTGGGCGTCCACTTGGCAAATGAAGTTTAATGTAGATAAATGTAAAGTTATGCATCTGGGTACGAAAAACCTGCAAGCATCATATGTCCTAGGGGGAGCTACACTGGGAGAGTCAATTGTTGAGAAGGATCTGGGTGTACTTGTAAATCATAAACTAAATTTCAGCATGCAGTGTCAATCAGCTGCTTCAAAGGCCAGCAAAATATTGTCGTGTATCAAAAGAGGCATGGACTCGCGGGACAGGGATGTAATATTACCACTTTACAAAGCATTAGTGAGGCCTCATCTAGAATATGCAGTCCAGTTCTGGGCTCCAGTTCATAGAAAGGATGCCCTGGAGTTGGAAAAAATACAAAGAAGAGCAACGAAGCTAATAAGGGGCATGGAGAATCTAAGTTATGAGGAAAGATTAAATGAACTAAACCTATTTAGCCTTGAGAAAAGACGACTAAGGGGGGACATGATTAACTTATATAAATATATGAATGGCGCATACAAAAAATATGGTGAAATCCTGTTCCATGTAAAACCCCCTCAAAAAACAAGGGGGCACTCTCTCCGTCTGGAGAAAAAAAGGTTCAACCTGCAGAGGCGACAAGCCTTCTTTACAGTGAGAACTGTGAATCTATGGAATAGCCTACCGCAGGAGCTGGTCACAGCAGGGACAGTAGATGGCTTTAAAAAAGAGTTAGATAATTTCCTAGAACAAAAAAATATTAACTGCTATGTGTAGACATTTTTTACTTCCCCTTTCCCATCCCACTTCCCCTTTCCCATCCCTTGGTTGAACTTGATGGACATGTGTCTTTTTTCAACCGTACATACTATGTAACTATGTAACAACAACCAGTGACCTTCACCTCATACCTCCACATAAAACACCTCAAGTTGTTATTCACAATATTGTGGCATATTACATACATTATAATTCTAAACCTCAGACAATAGGGTCTCAACTAAGAAAATAATACTATCACCAATCTTATACTATCACCCCTCAGGTTTGGGCCCCATCAGTTCATTGACAAGTCCTGTACATCAAGCAATCAAACAAACAAACAAACAAACAAACATTTTTTGTATAAGAAAAACTTTTCTGTCCCTCTGGACAGGGCACCTAGACTGGGTACATTTTATGTCACACTTGTTACTCTCTTCAGGAGGATTTGTACCTTGATCTGAGCTGATTTACCTGTTATAGCTCCTACCCACAGAAATATTGACAGATACTATATGTTTATCTGACAATTTTTTTCTTAACCAAATTTTTCTTACCTACTTTGAGATTCAAATTAACACCCCCTATATACATACCTAATATCTTAGGAAGCTAAAAATTATGTTTGGCGAATTTTAAACAAAATTTTTAGAGGAGTTAGTAAAGCCATATTCCGTGAACACTTTAGATATCATTTCTACCATCCCACCTGTTGAGACATGCCTTGTCCGATGGCTCAATATAACTGCATATCTGAATAAGTTTCTGGGTAGGATGTATTTGTTCTTACAAGATCCATCTACAAAACGTATAAGATCACTATTTGGTAGTGGAGTATCTTTAAGATCTGATCTTGGTAACACTCCTCTGCTATGGAGGATAGGCAATCATGTGGTTCACCATTCTCCGCAGAAGGCATCAAAGATTTAAAGTGGTAAATTTTTCTATCATAAATAACACTAATGTGGCGGAAGCTCGTATAGCTTCTGCAGTGGCTGCAACTGATTGAACACTGGAAAATAAGGCTCCAGCTACTGGGTCGAGTTTTGATGAGTAGTAAGCTAGAGGTCTATCCTTTCCTCCATACTCCTGTGTTAGCACTGAAGTCATGTATCCATTTTTATAATCTGCAGTTTGAATAAAGGGTTTTGAATAATCAGGTAGTCCAAGCACTGAAGATCCCACAAGAACCTGTTTTATCTGGAAAAAAATTGCCTCCTCAGCTTCAGGAGTCCATTTAATGGAATCCTGGGCTGCAAGTGGTTCCTCATAAATCAAACACATCAATGGTCCTGTAATAGCAGCATAATTGGCTATCCAACTCCTGCAGAAGTTAGTCATACCCAAAAAGGACATCATTTGCCTTTTTGTCAGAGGTTTCGGTGCTTGGAGTATTGCTGACTTTCTTCCTTCATACAGATGTTTAACGTCTTGGGTAATATGGTGTATGGAATGCCTGTGTGTTGCCGAGGCTAGTAAGTATATTCCCTAGTACTTCTCCTGTGAAGTGAGTTCCTCTGTAACTCTCAATTACTTCAGGGACCCCATATCGGCATACTATTTCCCTAGCAGTGTTTTTCAGCGGTGGCCTTGGTTACTGGCCATGCCTCAGGCCAGTTTGAAAACACGTCAGTACATACGAGGACATAATTATATACACAGGACATATTTATATACACCTACCTCGGGTAGCTGTATGTAGTCCACCTGCAGTCGCTGGAAGGGGTAATCAGGGCGAGGCGTGTGCTTACTGGGTATTCTTGTCATTTTACCAGGGTTGTGTCTGACGCATGTCAGGCAACCCTCTACATGTCGAGCAGCTGTGTTCTGAAATCCAGGGGCAAACCAGTGTTGTATTGATTTGTCTGCTGCAGTCAGAAAGCCTCTTGCTCACCATAACCATGTGCGACTCCAAAGGTGTTCCTCGAGTCTGTATAGACATTCACCCTTTTACCTGTGTCCATCTTACATGCTTCTGCGAGTGCCATGAGTTCTGCCTCTTGGGCAGAGCTGCTGGAGGGCAGTGACTTTTGTAGCACTGTCTTACCTTCCTGCACTACTGCATACCCGGTGGTGAAATGTCCCGTCTGCTCATTCCAGTATCTGGATCCGTCTACAAAATACATCAGTGACACCTGGTAACCCTTGGGATTCAAGTTGCATTAAACTGTGACAATCAGGCTCATGTTCCATATCAAACAAGACATTGTAATTTGCAAGTTCGTATGTTAAAGGGGTTGTCCGAGATAACAGAATATTTTTAACAGGTTCCCGACCGCTGGCCGTAAATATACGGCCAGCGGCCAGGGTCTCTAAAGTCCGGCGTATAGTATATATACGGCCGCACTTCAGAGACTGTGCACGCGCGATCGCGTGCACACAGCTCTATGCCCTGGCTGTTGCTAACAGCCATGGGCACTGGGCAGAATATCAGGGGTCAATCTTTTGGCCCCTGAACATGTGATCGCTGTGACAACCAATCACAGCGATCACATGCATTTCTGCATAGAAAACAGTGTGCACGCGATCGCGTGCACACAGCCCTGTGCCCTCGCTGTTACCAACAGCTCTGGGCACTGGGCAGAGTATCAGGGACCAATCTGATGGTCCCTGATCATGTGGTCGCTGTGAAAACCTATCACAGCGACCACATTTGTTTTATTTTGACTTTTCTGGCAGTAAATCTCCTGCCTCTTTTCTTCTCCTCAAAAAAAAAAAAAAAAAAATTTGTTAAGTTAGTGTTAGTGTTAGTTACGTTATGGCGAGGAAGTTGTTTAGCGCCGAGGAGGCATACGCCATGCTGTGGTCTGAGTCGGAGACCGCATCAGAGATGGCGTCCGAGATGGAACCTGTTTTAGGTAGTGACGATGACAGCGTCACTTCAGGTTCATCTTCAGGGGACGTTGTCCCTGATGCAGTCGAAACTGCAGAACATGAAAGCGCAGGGCCAAGTAGCGCTGTAGCACGGGACAGCCTGGTCCCTCCAGTCCAGGCTCTTGTATGGGCACCTGCCCCATCTTTTGGGCCTAGAATCCACGGATTTACGGCCACTCCTGGCATAACCGTGGACAATACAAATTTTGTCCAAATGGATTACTTCCATTTATTTATAACGGACGACATCCTAAATCAGATTGTCCACGAAACAAATTTATATGCCACGCAATATATAAGGCAGAAACCTTCATCCACCCATGCCAGAGATTGGACGCCCACCAATTTGCAGGAATTAAAAATTTTTTTGGGGCTCACCCTAAATATGGGTATTGTCAAAAAGCCCTCCATTAGGTCTTACTGGTCAACAAGACCCGCCCAAGCCACCCCAGTATATTCTGCAGTAATGCCCAGGTCTCGTTATGAGACAATAATGAGGTTCCTCCACTTCAATGACAACGCACAGGCCCCCCCAAGTACCGATGCAAACCGGGATCGGTTGTTCAAAATAAGACCGCTAATAAATTCCCTGAATAATTTATTTCTGCAACTCTACACCCCTGAGCAGAATGTAAGTGTGGACGAATCCCTCCTCAACTTCCATGGCAGACTTAGCTTTCGCCAATATCTACCTTCCAAAAGGGCAAGATATGGCGTTAAGCTCTACAAATTGTGTGAAAGTGGGTCAGGATATACCACCGCCTTCAGAATTTATGAAGGGCGGGACCGCACAATAAATGTTCCTGGATGCCCCCCTGATCTTTCCACCAGCAGTAAGATCGTGTGGGAGATAATGCAGCCTCTGCTTCACAAGGGGTACCACCTGTACTGTGATAATTTTTATTCCAGTGTGCCCCTGTTTAGGCATTTGCATGCTGCAAGGACTGGGGCATGTGGTACCATGCGCAAAAACAGAATTGGTTTTCCACAGCAATTAGTGGGGAAGCGCATGGTAAAGGGGGACTCCTGTGCTTATGCATCTGAGGAATTGCTGGCGGTCAAGTTCAGGGATCGCAAAGATGTGTATGTGCTAAGCACGATTCATACCGCAGGAACAGTGGCAGTGAGGGAAAGAGGGGCAACATCGGACAAGCACAAACCAGTGAGCGTGTCCGAATATAACAAGTACATGGGGGGGGGTGGATTTAAGCGACCAGGTTTTACAGCCCTATTTAGTAAAACGCAAAACTAAAACCTGGTACAAAAAAGTGGCCATTTATTTGTTACAGGTGGCCATCCACAACTCATTTGTGCTCTATAAAAAAAACAGAGGCAGAGACACATACCTGGATTTCCAGGAGAAAATTATTGAAGGCCTCATTTTTGATGTTCAGGACACCCGAGAATGCCCCCAGTCTGAGGATGTCACGCGACTGACTGAAAGACACTTCGTCAGTCGGATTCCCCCAACAGCAACCAGAAGCAACCCCCAGAAAAAGTGCCGCGTCTGCAGAAAAGACGGGCACCGCAAAGATTCCCGATATTTCTGTCCCTCATGTCCCTCGCAACCAGGCCTGTGCATTGAGCCATGTTTTAAAAAATACCACACTGTTCTGAATTATTAGATTTTAGTTAATTTGTTGAAAATATATTTGCCCTACATTACGTTTTTATTTTTCCCCTGATTTTACTCCAAGGGTGAGGGAGGGAATGGGTGGGGGGTGGATGTCATGTTTGATGTTTTCTAAAGTTCATCTGCTGGAGAGCTCCATTTGCATTAACCTGAAATTTCTTATTTTAGAAAACCCCAAAAAATAAATTCCCATTATACCCCTAGATGAATATTTTGGGATTTCTGCTTCAAGAGCAGATATTTTGGAAGTGTTATAGAAACTCTGTTGAGTTTTGTAAAACCAGCTTTGAAAAAAAGCGATTTGTGAAATAATCTTCTTCTATCCTCCGCCCTCCTACATCTCTATGTGATAAATAAGGCCACATATTTGGTATCCCCGTGCACGGGAGAAGTGGCAGAATGTGAACGGAGATTAATTTTGTCCGTGGTCTATACCGTGTGTGAAAAATGCTGGTATAAACTGACGCATTTGCTAAAAAATTGCTAATTTTATTTTGATCCATCTTATTCAAGAAACTTTCAGAAGAAAACTGGACTGTCTAAAAATATGATAAACCCCTTGAAGGAAACCTTGTGGGGTCTACTTGTGTGAATGAAGTCGTTTATGGGGTGTTTCTAATGTTTCAGCAGCATTACGCCCCCCAGAAAACAGTATGCGGCTATAAAATCAAGTGCAGAATTCCTGGACCGAAAAGGCCAAAAAGCCTCCTTTTATGCCAAGCCCTGGCACATGCCCGTGAATAAAGCACACATATTTGGTATCCCCATGCACGGGAGAAGTGGAAGAATGTGAAAGGAGATGAATTTTGTCCGTGGTCTATACCGTGTGTGAAAAAGCTAGCATAAACTGGCGCAATTGTTAAAAAAAAAAGGTAATTTTATTTTGTTCCATCTTATTCAAGAAACTTTCAGAAGAAAACTGGACTGTCTAAAAATATGATAAACCCCTTGAAGGAAACCTTGTGGGGTCTACTTGTGTGAATGAAGTCATTTATGGGGTGATTCTAATGTTTCAGCAGCATTACACCCCCCAGAAAACAGTATGCGGCTCTAAAATCAAATGCAAAATTCCTGGACCAAAAAGCCTCCTTTTATGCCAAGCCCTGGCACATGCCCGCACAGCGAATAAGGCACACATATTTGGTATCCCCATGCACGGGAGAAGTGGAAGAACGTGAAAGGAGATGAATTTTGTCCGTGGTCTATACCGTGTGTGAAAAATACTAGCCTAAACTGACGCATTTGCTAAAAAAGTGCTGATTTTATTTTGTTCCATCTTATTCAAGAAACTTTCAGAAGAAAACTGGACTTGCTAAAAATATGATAAACCCCTTGAAGGAAACCTTGTGGGGTCTACTTGTGTGAATGAAGTCATTTATGGGGTGTTTCTAATGTTTCAGAAGCATTAGGCCCACCAGAAAACAGTATGCGGCTCTAAAATCAAATGCAAAATTCCTGGACCGAAAAGGCCAAAAAGCCTCCTTTTATGCCAAGCCCTGGCACATGCCCGCACAGTGAATAAGGCACACATATTTGGTATCCCCATGCACGGGAGAAGTGGAAGAACGTGAAAGGAGATGAATTTTGTCCGTGGTCTATACCGTGTGTGAAAAATACTAGCCTAAACTGACGCATTTGCTAAAAAAGTGCTGATTTTATTTTGTTCCATCTTATTCAAGAAACTTTCAGAAGATAACTGGACTTGCTAAAAATATGATAAACCCCTTGAAGGAAACCTTGTGGGGTCTACTTGTGTGAATGAAGTCATTTATGGGGTGTTTCTAATGTTTCAGCAGTATTAGGCCCCCCAGAAAACAGTATGCGGCTATAAAATCAAGTGCAGAATTCCTGGACCGAAAAGGCCAAAAAGCCTCCTTTTATGCCAAGCCCTGGCACATGCCCGCACAGTGAATAAGGCTCACATATTTGGTATCCCCATGCACGGGAGAAGTGGAAGAATGTGAAAGGAGATTAATTTTGGCCGTGGTTCATACCGTGTGTGAAAAATGCTAGCATAAACCGACGCAATTGTTAAATTCTTGCATTTTTTTCCAATTTTGCCCACTTTAGTGAAAAAAAAAAAAATTATATATACTGACAAATGCCACTAAAACAAAGCCCTATCTGTCCTTTAAAAAGAGTGTAAAATTCAAAGATGAACTTTATTCACCTGCTGAGTTATAGTCATGTAAAGAAGCGCATAGCAAAATTGTGAAATTTGCTCTGGTCATTTAGCTGTAAAACAGCCTAGTCCTTAATCGGTTAATAACACCATTAAATCATTTAAGTTAAAAAAATAAATACATTTGTAATATACTTACGTTTTCCAAAGTGGCCCCGTTTCCAGATCCTGCCGTCGGGAACTTGATTGTTGACGTCTCTCTCTGCTCCGGCTCTGCTGCTTTGTTGATCTTGAATTCTTGCCGGGTACACGACACGTCACTTGTGACGTGGTGTGTATCGGCTTGTTCTGTTGTAACGCGCATGCGCGGTCCCTGCTGTTATCTCGAGAACAGCAGGGACTGCGAGAACAGCAGTGACAGCGCATGCGCGTTACTGCATGTGAAGCAGAAGAAGCCGATCTACACCACGTGACAAGTGACGTGTCGTGTACCATCCGAGGTCTCGCTGGTGCGAGACCATGTGATCGGGATACGACACGACAGTGGAGGCGGCTGAAAAGGTGACGTCAGAGCTCAAGTGACCAGAAGGAAGAAGCAGCCAGAGCGGAGAACAGAAGCAAGATTGCACAGGTAAGTATATTATGCAATTTTTAATATGTGTAATGTATTTCTAACTGTACTTAAAAAAAAAATCTCGGACAACCCCTTTAAGGGTCTGGCACCCCCCCCCCCCCCTTTCCCCTCCTTTCTCTACAACCATAGGCATAGTAATGGCTGTATGGGACTGGGCGGTTTTGGATAACAGTAAACCTATTGGAAACCTATGGGAAAAATACAACAATAATGAGACTGTTTACTGAGCACATATGTCAACAGAGATACAACACAAAAGCAAATTATCAACATATTGCAATAGACAAGTGGTGTTCGGGGGACCACTTATCCAACAGCTCTTTCATTGCACAGATGACAATATCAGGGGAATGTGCTGTACCCTGAGGAAACACCAGCCAGGCATACTGTTTGTCTAAAGGAGAAAAACCAAATATTATAGGGAGATACAATGGAAGTTATCAGTTTATTACCTGATAACTTATCAATCTATCATTTATGCAGACCATGCTTGTTAAATATTTCAACAGAGAGCAGCAGCAGCTCTCTACCTTCCTTCTAGCATGCTCATATACTGCATTCAGCTGCTGCCCTCAGCCCCCACCTATTCTTTTAGCTCTATAAGCTTCAGCGAGCCAAAATACTGTAATGAAACTCCATTTCTGCTATATTTATAACTCTAAAACCTATAGATACGGTACATAAAAACAACAACAAAACAGTCTTTTTACACAAACTTATACTTCAGTTCATTAGCCGTATTAACAAATAAAAGCCGATATAGCCAAGTATGGAGAACAAGATAATTTGGAACACAGTTTGGAGTATAATCATCAGCCATCCGGCTATTCCCTTAAAGGGGTTGTCCCAAGTTGACTCCAATTTTTTTTTTTAAACATTCTAAGCAGGAAATGAATTTAAAAACATTTGCTGTTAAAAAAATTTCAAAATTCATTTCCTAAGTGCCTTTTTTTTACACTTGATAACTCAGCAAGTGCTGGTTATCTTTTCTAAAAAGGGGCGTGAGCGGCTTGATGTCAATCAAGCCGCTCCGCTCTGCAGTCTGCGCGCTCCCGATGTTGCTAGATACTGTAGTTCTAGCAACATCGGGAGAATGTTCGTCTCAAGCGGGCATGGTAAGCCCGATTGAGACGAACTTACCGTGAATGTCATCAACCCTACAATACACTACACTACATTACACTACACTACATTCACCCCGTTTCGGCAAACAACTTCTCCCCCCCCCCCCCCACCCGGTCACTACATGTAATGTTTGTAGCCGCCGTACCGGTGCTTCATCAGCACCCGACGAACAACTAAAAATATATAAAAAAAATAAACTCACCTAAGACGTTCTAACGGCGCTCTGAACGGCCCCGTCACTTGCCATCTTCCTTCTTCTTGGCGCCGCTCGCATTCATAGTAATAATGCGTTGTGGCGCTGATGACGTAATCATATCAGGCACACGTGATTACGTCATCTTGTGAATGGGAGCAGTAAGAAGAAAAGTGACGGGACCGTTCAGCTCTTCGTGGGAACGTCTTAGGTGAGTTTCTTTTTGTATGTATGTTGTCATGTATGTGTATATTTGTATGTATGTATGTATGTATGTATGTATGTATATGTATGTTTTCTTGTATGTATGTTGTCATGTTTGTATGTGTATGTATGTTTGCTTGTATGTATGTTTGCTTGTATGTATGTATGTTTGCTTGTATGTATGTATGTTTTCATGTATGTATGTATGTTTTCATGTATGTATGTTGTCATGTTTGTATGTGTATATGTACATGTATGTATGTTTGCATGTATGTATGTTTGCATGTATGTATGTTTGCATGTATGTATGTATGTTTTCATGTATGTATGTTGTCATGTTTGTATGTGTATATGTACATGTATGTATGTTTGCATGTATGTATGTTGTCATGTTTGTATGTGTATATGTGCATGTATGTTTGCATGTATTTATGTTTGCATGTATGTTTGCATGTATGTATGTTTGCTTGTATGTATGTTTTCATGTATGTATGTTTTCATGTATGTTTTCTTGTATGTATGTTGTCATGTTTGTATGTGTATATGTGCATGTATGTTTGCATGTATTTATGTTTTCATGTATGTATGTTTGCATGTATGTTTGCTTGTATGTATGTTTGCTTGCTTGTATGTATGTTTGCTTGTATGTATGTATGTTTGCTTGTATGTATGTATGTATGTTTGCTTGTATGTATTTTGTCATGTTTGTATGTGTATATGTGCATGTATGTTTTCATGTATGTATGTATGTTTGCATTTATGTATGTTTGCATGTATGTTTGCTTGTATGTATGTCTTGTATGTATGTATGTTGTCATGTTTGTATGTGTATATTTGCATGTATGTATGTATGTATGTATGTTTGCATGTATGTATGTTTGCATGTATGTATGTTTGCATGTATGTATGTATGTTTGCATGTTTGTATGTGTATATGTGCATGTATGTTTGCATGTATGTATGTATGGCCATGTATGATACTGTCTGCTGGCGCCCTGTATCTAAGCCAACTTTGCCGCAGGCTTCTATACATGGTATAACAGTCAGTATCACACATGAAAGTGAAACTAAATCTACGACATGTTTTATTTCATTTTTTTTCTTATATTTTTGATTTTTTACAGGTTTGGTGTTTGGACTACTTTGGTTTTCGAGGACTACTTAGATGACGCTTTTTTTTTCATCAATACAATGGTTAATGAGGGTTGTGTTGGGGGTGCTTTATTTCAATAAAATATTTTATCTATGTCTTTGTGTTTTATTTTCAAGTTTTATTACTATCACTTTAGTAATGGCCGCTGTCTGAGTGACAAGGTCCATTACTAAGGGGAGGCTTAGTGTTAGCCGGTACAGAGGCTAACACTAAACACCATTATTACCCCGGTACCCACCACCACCAGGGGTGCCGGGAAGAGCTGGGTACGATCCAGTACCCGACCATCTGTTGTGATGGTCGGGCCCTGGGGCGGCCGCAGGCTGGTATTATGAGGCTGGCAAGGGCCAAAAACAGTGGCCCTTCCCACTCTTGTAATGCTAGGCTGCTGCTGCTGTGTTGTATCTGGCTGGTTATAAAAATGGGGGGGACCCCACGTCATTTTTTTTTATTATTTTTATTAAAAAGACATGGGGTTCCACCCAATTTATCATAACCAGCCACAAACCCAGTGTTATTAGCCTGGGAATGTACTAAACCAGTGGCCCCTCCCACCCGTGTAATGCCAGGCTGCTGCGGCCTTGTATATGGCTGGTTATTAAAAATGTGGGGGACCCAACGTCTATTGTAAAATGTAAAAAAAAACGACGTGGGGGTCCCCCACATTTTTATAACCAGCCCGATACAACACAGCAGCAGCAGCCTAGCATTACAAGGGTGGGAAGGTCCACTGTTTTTGGCCCTTCCCAGCCTCATAATACCAGCCTACGGCCGCCCCAGTACCCGACCATCACAACAGATGGTCGGGTACTGGATCGTACCAAGCTCTTCCCGGCACCCCTGGTGGTGGTGGGTACCGGGGTAATAATGGGTGATTAGTGCTAGCCTCTGCACCGGCTAACACTAAGTACCGCCTTTATAATGGATGCTGTCAATCAGCCAACTACCATTATCTAGGCACTAATAAAGTTTGAAAAAAAAACACAAAGACAATTTTTTTTATTGAAATAAGAAATCCCCAACAAAACCCTCGTTAACCATTTTATTAAAATTTTCAAAAAACGTAGATCTACGCAGTAGTCCAACGAATCGAAGATGTAGTCCAATCGGTACATCAAAATCTGCAACAACATAAAAAAAAGTTATCAATGTGAACAATACCGATACTTATACTCACCTACACACACACAAACAACCACACACAAACATATACACAAACACATATAAACACACACCCATATATTACATAAACACATACACACAAACATATACACAAACACACATAAACACACACATATACACACAAACACCCATATATACACAAACACACAAACATACACACAAACATACACAAACACATATACATACACAAACACCCATATATACACAAACACACACATATACACAAACACACACATATACAAAAACACACAAACTTATACACATGCACAAACACACCCATATATACACAAACACACACACATAAACTCCAAAAAACACACATACACACAAACCTATACACAAACACATGTACACAAACACACAAATATACATATACAAAAATACACAAACATATACACACAAACACACCCATATATACACACACATATACACACACACACATATACACACAAACATACGTACACAAACACACCCAAATATACACAAACACACACACACAAACATATATACACAAACACACCCATACACACACACACACACAAACATATACACAAACATATACACATACACACAAATACACCCATATATACACTCACACATAAACACACACACACACACAAACACATATACACAAACACACCCATATATACACCGACACACACACACAAACATATACACACTTACCTTTAGCGGAGGGCAGACTTCTCCTTGCGACGGGTGCTTTCCACTGCATCTTCTGCGCATGCGCCGAGATGCGCGTTCACGAGCAAATGACATCCTCTGCTCAGGGCGCAGAGGATGTCATTACGCATGCGCGGCCACTGCTAAAGGTAAATAGCGGTGGCCGGGAACCTAGGCAACGAGCAGGATACAAAGAGGGACCGACCGCAACTTCAATCAACGATATCAAGAAAACGACATCGCTGGACGACGGACAGGTAATTAGAATTCTTCTTATTTTTACATGGGGGAGCTTTATAGCTCCATTTATCAACTTGGGACAACCCCTTTAAATCAATTAGCTGGATTTAAGAAAGAAAAGGTATTATTCCGCCAGGAGTCTTTGTTTAACCTTTTGTTCTTGTAGCTACTTTTCTCTGATCTCAGCTATTTTTGTTAGACTAGCTTTAACACGTAGGTTGCCTACAAGATGAATATAATGGCAACATTTTATTTTTTATTATTATTATTATTATTATTACCTTTCTCTTTGTTTCTTCAACTCCAACAATTTAGTACAAGTTCAAGGCTTTCTATAATCACCTAAACCCAATCACATTGGCGATATCTTCATTAGTGTAACCATCAATCAAAACTTCTTTTACTTGCTGTAACTCACTAACTGGATATATTCCCCTGTTCTAGGCTTTAGCATTCTGCTTCTCATGGTTAGTTCATCATCATCATCATGTTAGGTGACATACAATACATTGGTGAAGCATTCAGGGTTATAATTGCTGTAAGAACATCACTCTAATATCTGTGTTAACTAAATCCAACCATTTATAATACATTTTCTTTTCTACATCATTTTTACAATACAGAGCAACAGTTTTCAGCACTTTAATATCTAGAGTACTCCCAAATGTGGAGCTGGAAGCACAGTCCTCCACCCGTTCCACATTTTGTATACTTTCTTACCCTGTGCCTAGATCATTATGATCATACGGCTTCCTTCTGGATCTGCCACACACCGTGTCCCCTGCAGTGGGGTTTTACCATAACCCCAAAATTCACTCTCATCTACAGAAGTCCCAAACTACAGGGACACAATATAGATCTTGTCAGACCACCTTTAATAGGCAATATCATTGTACTAAGCCTTACTAATACACGTCACATTTTGCTTCTATAGCATATCAGTCAGAGATTAGTAACTCAAGCACAGGCACAGAAATATACAATAGAGAAACTTATAGATACTAAGAATCAAAGTATCAGTCAGTACACAAACATTCCCTACTAACTCCTGCTACTGAGTGTAACACGGAGCATTAGACTAGACTGCGGACCTTTTATGGGATTCAGAGACTTTTACCGTCCCGCATAGCAGACAGACAGTTCAGGGGTAACCCTTCACTTGCCTTATACATTCACACACATTTCAAAGGTCCTTCTATTACCCACTCACAGTATTGTTAGTGACAGAACAGTCCATACATCCACATCACAAGAGAACACAACATAGAAGTACAGTAGAAAACACTTATAATCCCAACAGAAACGATGCAGAACTTATATATACAAAACAAGTCATACATACACTTCTATCTTACTTTTCTTAATTGTTAATTCGCTAACTCACTCCTGACTACGAGCACAACAATAGTCACAACGTGGACGTGCAAGAGTGCTGTCCAGATTCGCGGACGGGAGTGGTTACCCGCCACTTCACACACTGAGTTTATAATAAAATGTCTCAACTTAGATCCACGTTCTGGTGGGTAAGTCTGTAAAACACAGAGAGACTATACCATATACTTCCATCCATTCAAACAGCAAACATACAATTAATATAACAACATTATATATTTTACAATATTACACATATTCTGCAATCTATAATATAAACCCAAATTTTCCTATGAAGATTGAACATCAAAGCATTAATTACAGCAGTTTATATAGCCAATATGACGTATGCGACGTATGCACACCAGGAGATGGAGAGACTGAGTGTACAATACCACTGGCACATGTCTATATAATATAATGCGGTAAAGATAAAGGTTAATTTATTATATATACAATGGTTAGTAGAACAGATGGAATTCCTGTGACTCCCTGTCTGGTAACTCACACAATAGAATCAGTAACTTCTGTTCTCCCACAAGACATGTCATCATTCTCCATGTTAATACGTTAGTAAAAAAAGTTTAATTTCTTAATGTTTTCTATCACACTCACAGCAATATTTACAAGTATTATGCTGATCAGTCATATACTTAATGTTCCTGGGTGTTTCGACAGTATCTTTTCTATGAATTTGTCCTGGTAAGAATTTTACCTAGGACCACACCTAATTGGACTCCCTTATACACACAGGGTTTTATTTATTTAACCCTCATACATTCATTCTCCACAGTCAAGGAGTCTCATATATGTTTCATATCATACATTCACAGAAGCATAAACATATATACATCATTACCTTACACAGCACAATTCAGACACATACAAAGACAAACAGCTGTTCCCCTCATATCTCAATCATTCAATACTGTTAACCACAATATTGAACTTTACACAACAAATAATCGTAATACTCTATAATCCTTAATCTATAGGAGATCCTCCAAATCTCCAAGTACTTTATCTTTTACGTGCTGCACGGAGTTATTTATTACCTGTAGTCTTCTCACACAGGCTATGGACTACTAACCTCGTGAACCGTTATTCCCAGGTTTTTATATTAAGACCTGTGCTTAATATAACTAAGACCCAGTCTTAGTACCTAAGGACCACTTAGGTTTTTTTTGTTTCCTTTTCTTTTTTGTTTTTTTTTTTATCACATAACCTTATAACATCTAAATATGAAAAATAATAAAAACAAAATTATATTACCTTTTATTCAGATGAAAACTCGAATCCTCAATTCCTCTCTATACGTTCTTTTAGAATCCTTCACTCCAGCCCCCATAAGTCCCATAAGACTGGCCTCTATTTGACAGCAATTAGCTGGAGGTCTTTCTTTTAGTGAGCTCATAGAATAACTCACCCCGTTCACGGTAAGCAGTCCTCTGGAAGACGAGGGGTCAGGAGATGTTGGATTCCCGGCTTCGAAGGACCAAATGTTAGAGGAATTTTATATTATCAAGGAAGAGTCAAGAAGTCACCTGAATAGAGATTATTCACGTCTTTATTCTTATCGATAAGGAGACATTATGGCAAAATGTCTGCCTCCATCCTGAATAACAGAGTTTTTATACATATTCTAAGAATAACATGTCTGGACTAGTTCTTTTTATATTTTACTTCATATATCACAATTGACAACTAATTAAAAGTTAAACCTTTGTCCGGAAATTCTAATCTCCCTTTTTAGGAATTCCGCTACCCCCTCCTCATATATAATATCAGTTATCTTAACAATAAAACATACTAGACATTTTGTTAGTCAAGGTTTGACAGATACACAGTTTTAGTCTTCATTAGATAATGTAATCATAAATTTAAAACTTTTCTATCAAGCAGCTGCTCCCAGTCATCATGCTGCCTGGAGGTAAAGTGCCACAGATAGTTCTTCATAATCTGATTAACCCTCTCGACTTGACCATTGGACTGGGGATGGTAGGCCGAGGAGGAGCCAACTTTACACCGAGGAGACCGCAGAGTGCTCTCCAGATCTTTATGCAGAGGCAAGCCGTGCAGACAGAAGATGTGTTGGACGTAGAGGCCGGCCAGTCGGGAAGTAGAAGGCAGACCAGTCAGTGGAACAAAATGAGCCATCTGGGAAAATCAATCCACCACCACCCAGACCACACTGCATCCAGCAGAGAGAGGCAGATCTGTGATTAAGTCCATTGCAATATGTCACCAGGGGGCATCGGGCACAGGCAGTGGTTGGAGCAGACCAGCTGGTTGGAGTGGGCAACTTTAGTTGCTGCGCACACCGTACAGGAGGAGACAAAGTCTGTGACGTCTTTGGGCAGCATGGGTCACCAGAACTGACGGGCAATTAGGTCTCGGGTCTAACGGGCACCCGTGTGACCTGCCAGCTTGGAACTGTGTCCCCAGCGAAGGATTCTTCCTCTGTCTGCCAGACGTACAAAGGTCCTTCCCAGAGGAATGTCTCTAACTTGCAGAGGGTTGACAGAGATGATGCAGGAAGGGTCAATGATATTCTGTGGGTACTCCACAGTGTCCTCTGTTTCAAACGACCTACACAAGGCATCGGCCCTCACATTCTTGTCGGTAGTGGAGCTCAAACTGGAACTGAGCGAAGAACAGCGACCACCTAGCTTGACGAGGATTCAGCCGTTGAGCCGTCTGAAAATAGGTGAGTTTCTTGTGGTCCATAAAGACCAGGATTGGATGAGCTGCGCCTTCTAGTAGGTGTCTCCACTCCTGCAGAGCCAGCTTGATGGCCAGTAACTCCCGATCCCCAATTGAGTAGTTGCGCTCTGCGGGAGAAAACAGCTTATAGAAGTAGCCACATACCGCTCTCTTGCCTTTGGAACCTCTCTGGAACAGAAGTGCGCCAGCACCAACAGAGGAGACGTCCACCTCCAACGAAAACTGTAGGGACACATCAGGATGATAAAGAATTGAGGCTGACGTGAAGGCCTTCTTTAACCCCTTCCCGCTCCTGGACGTACTATTAGGTCATGGTAGCTGTATCGTTCGTGCTCCATGACCTAATAGTACGTCACGGGAGTAACGGCCATTTCTGCCGTCCTCCCGACACATACAGGAGCTGTGACAGCTGCTGTCTCGTACAGCAGCTGCCGCAGCTCCTACACCGGGGACCGATCGCTGTGTCCCCGCTGATTAACCCCTAAAAGCCGCGTTAAATAGGGATCGCGGCTTTTAGGGGTTAAGCTACAATCGCCGGCCTGCTACACGATAGCGGCCGGCGATTGTAACTATGGCAACCGGACACCAAACAATGGTGTCCGGCTATGCCATCGACAGAAGCCTAGTGGGTCCTAACAAAGTCTGGACCCACTATGCTTGCTGTCAGTGAGTAGCTGACATTCTAATACACTGCACTACGCATGTAGTGCAGTGTATTAGAATAGCGATTAGGGCCTCCTGCCCTCAAGTCCCTTAGTGGGACAAAGTAATAAATTTAAAAAAAAGATGTGTAAAAATAAGAAAATAAAAGTTTTAAAAGTAATAAAAGTAAAAATCCCCCTTTTTCCCTTATAAGTCCTTTATTATTAATAAAAATAGATAAATAAACAAACTATATATAATTGGTATCCCCGTGTCCGTAACGGCCTGAACTACAAAATTATTTTGTTATTTATCCCGCGTGGTGAACGCCGTAAAAGAAAATAATAATAAACCGTACCACAATCACAATTGTTTGGTCACTTCACCTCCCAAAAAATGGAATAAAAAGAGATAAAAAAAGTCGCATGTACCTAAAAATGGTAATGATTGAAACTACAGTTCGTTACGCAAAAAAAAGGCCTCGCACGGATTTATTGATGGAAAAATAAAAAAGTTATGGCTCTTAGAATAAGGTAACACCAAAAGTGAATGATTTTTTACAAAACGTATTTTATTGTGCAAACGCCATAAGACATAAAAAAATTATAAACATCTGATATCGCCATAATCGTATCACCCCGCAGAATAAAGTGAATATGTCATTTATAGCGCACGGTGAACGCTGTAAAAAAAAATAGAATAAAAAACAATAGTAGAATTGCTGTTTTTTTAGTCACCACGCCACCTAAAAATAGAATAAAAACTGATCAAAAAGCCGCATGCACCCCATGAAAAATACAATGAATTCCTCAAGGGGTCTAGTTTCCAAAATGGGGTCACTTTGGGGGGGTTTCCACTGTTTTGGCACCACAAGACCTCTTCAAACCGGACATGGTGCCTAATAAAAAAGAGGACTCAAAATCCACTAGGTGCTCCTTTGCTTCTGAGGCCGGTGCTTCAGTCCATTACTGCACTAGGGCCACATGTGGGATATTTCTCAAAACTGCAGAATCTGGGCAATAAGTTTTAAGTTGCGTTTCTCTGGTAAAACCTTTTGTGTTATAGAAAAAAAAATGGTATAAAAAGGATTTTCTGACAAAAATAAATATGTCAATTTCACCTCTACTTTGCTCTAAATTCCTGTGAAACACCTAAAGAGTTCATAAACTTTCTAAATGCTGTTGTGAATACTTTGAGGGGTCTAGTTTCTAAAATGGGGTGTTTCATAGGGGTGTCTAATATATAGGTCCCTCAAAGCAACTTCAGAACTGAACTGGAACCTAAAAAAAAATAAAAATGAGGCAATACTTCGCTTCTCCTAATGAGCATTGCCTACTCCAAGACGACCCCAGTTTTGACCGTTTGTATAAACGGAGACCCCTATTAGACCGTTTCAGTGCCTGGTTTTCCCAAGCATACACCACCGAGACGTGTATTTCTATTGATGAGTCCTTGGTACATTTTAAAGGGAGGCTTTAATTACGCCATTACCTGCCGAGTAAGAGGGCAAGGTATGGTGTGAAGATGTATAAGCTGTGCGAGAGTGCATCAGGGCATACCTACAAATTTAGGATATATGAAGGGAAGGACACCAGTATTCAGCCCCCCTTACTGGGAGTGATTTTGTTTGAATTCCCAGCCCAATTCAAATAAGTTATGTGAAAAAACTATGGGCTCAAAATGGTCACAACACCAATAAATTAATTCCTTGAGGGGTGTAGTTTCCAAAATGGGGTCACTTCTGGTGGGTTTCCATTTCTTTGATACCTCTGGCATGGCACCCGAAAACCAATCCAGCAAAATCTGCACTCCAAAGAACACACAGCGCTCCTTCCCTTCTGAGGCCTCCCATGAGCTCAAACTGCAGTTTATCGCCAGAAATGGGGTATTGCTGCACTCAGGAGAAATTGGGCAACACAATGGGGTATTTTGTTCCCTGTGAAAAGAAGAAATTTTTATCAAAAATGACATCTTATTGGAAAAAATTTAATTTTTTTAATTTCACAGCCCAATTCAAAACCTGTGTGGTCAAAATTAATTAATTCCTTGACTGGTGTAGTTTCCGAAATGGGGTCACTTTTGTGGGATTCCTACTGTTTTGGCACCTCAACACCTCTTCAAACCTGGCATGCTGCCTAAAATATATTCTAATAAAAAAGAGGCCTCAAAATGCACTAGGTGCTTCTTTGCTTCTAGGGCTTGTGTTTTGGTCCACGAGCACACTAGAGCCACATGTGGGACATTTCTAAAAACTGCAGAATCTGGACAATACATATTTAGTAGTGTTTCTCTGGTAAAACCTTCTGTGTTACAGAAAAAAATTGAATACAATTGAAATTCAGCAAGAAAAATTAAATTTGCAAATTTCACCTCTACTTTGCTTTAATTTCTGTGAAATGCCTGAAGGGTTAAATAAACTTTCTAAATGCTGTTTTGAATACTTTGAGGGGTCTAGTTTTCAAAATGGGGTGTTTTATGGGGGTTTCTAATACATAGGCCCCTCAAAGCCACTTCGGAACTGAACAGGTACCTTAAAAAAAAGGCTTTTGAAATTTTCTTAAAAATATGAGAAATTGTAGTTTAAGTTTTAAGCCTTGTAACGTCCAAGAAAAATAAAAGAATGTTCAAAAAACGATGGCAATCTAAAGTAGACATATGGGAAATGTGAACTAGTAACTATTTTGGGTGGTATAAGCGTCTGTTTTACAAGCAGATGCATTTATATTCTGAAAAATGCTATTTTTTATAAATTTTCTCTAAATCTTGCAATTTTTCACCAATAAACACTGAATATATCGTCCAAATTTTACCACTAACATAAAGCCCAATGTGTCTTGAGCAAACAATCTCAGAATCACTTTGATAGGTTTAAGCATTTCGACGTTATTACCACATACAGTGAAATACGTCAGATTTGAAAAATGGGCTCTGAGCCTTAAGGCCAAAACAAGGCTGCGTCCTTAAGGGGTTAAACTTGTTACAAGTGAGTTGAGGAAGTTGTCTCCCCACATCGCACCCATGACAATCTGCACAAGGTATAAAGAGAAGCCTTGCAGGAATTAAAAAATCTAAAAACGGTGGGTATCAAACCAGCCGACAAGGGTGGGAACATGGTGGTATGACCCATTGATAAACATGAGAAGAAAGTATTTCGGCAACTTAATGACAAATCATGCTATCAGAAACGTGATAGTTGTCCCCTGATGAACTACAAAATGTGGCTTATTGAAGACAAACCAGTAATATCTACCCTCTATTTGCTCCCCAAAATCCACAAAAACATAGCAGATCCCCCCAGGAAGACCTACAGATTTTTATTTAAAACCTTTGGTGGCCGAAATTCCATCATATATTCAGGACTTTACGGAAGTCCTCAATAGATTGGAGGGAGTGTTCATGGGACCAGATGATTATTTTGTGACATGTGATGTAGAGTCACTTTACACCATAATTGAACATAAGAATGGAATTGAAGCAACTCAATTCTATATGAACAGAACTAACCCAGAACCTGATCTGATTGAACGTCTGATTCTCCTATTCAAATTTGTGTTACATCATAATCTATTCCTTTTCAAGGATCAATACTCCTTACATAAAAGAGGAGTGGCAATGGGGGCGACATGCCACAGGAGTTGTCATTGACAACTTATATGAAGACACCCCAGAAATGTCAGAGGCTTTTAGTTGTGGCAAAGCCAACCTTCCTGAAATGCCTCAAAGCTGCAAAAGATAGACGCATGAAGCCACACCCCCAACTCAAAATTATTTTTTATCTTGAGGCCCTGCTTGTTTTAAAGCATCTGCAACGGCCAGGGGTAGTCAGACATATGACTGTAAGTAACTTTGTGTTCCTCTATTTTTTCTGCATAATTTTGTTTTCCTTGCCTGTTATGGTTAGGCTGTGGGGTGCTTCTTAGAGAAGTGTGGGAGCCCTGAAGGCCTTATGGCTGCAGTTATATACTTGTTAGTAATGTGGGGGAGCCCTGGAGGCCGATAATGGTCTGTGGGCTGCTTAAGGTTAATGGTAGCTGAGTGAAATCGGATATTTGTCTGTAACAACAGATTGGAGAATCTATGTAAAAACATTACAGCTGGCTGGAGCCAGAAATTAGGCTGAAAAAAACAGAGGCATGTGTATTGAAAAAAAATCACAACTGGCTGGGCATAGGATTGAGCTAAAACAATACTGTGGTATGTGCATTAGAAAATCTCACACATAGCTGGGCCAGGGGTTGGGCTGAAACAATACAGTGGCATTTGCATTCCAAGGCACAGAGGCAGAGAGGAGAAGGGAGCTCCATTGGGTAATAATATAATGAATGGAAAACCTCCTTGGGTTCCTCAGTGGTCGTGGGTTCACAATCATCAACACTCCTCCTGTGCCAAGGTATGCACTATTACAACTAGAGTATTGGTCTTTTATAAAAATTAGTATTTGTTTTATATTTTTGTATGTATGTTTCTAATATCATTCATTTTGTATTTACACTTTTAAGGTGTAATCCAGTCAGAAATGATAATTCTGAAGTTGAGATGGCAAAAGCCCCGGAAACAAAAGAATGTCAGCCAGCGGTCGAAGAAAAAAACTAAAAATGTCCACACAAAAGGTGAGAAATGTTTTGTCTCCAAGCTTTATACATGTTGTGGAAACATTTTCCTTGCATGTGATATTAATATATAATGTTTTGTTTAATAGCTGTCAACAGTCAGAGGATGTCATAAAGGAGGAGGAAGAAGAAGTCATCATGATAAGCGACTCTGACAAGGAAAATGATGAAGGCACTGTGGAAGAGAAGTATGAACGGCAAGAAAATGAGTTAAAAGAAGAGGATGATGCGATGGACCAAGAAGCACTGACTGACGATCCCAAGATATCCTGGAACAACCCACTGAGGAAGAAAATATCAGAAGCTGGATTGTACAAGAGGCATTCTCTGAACTCAGAGTTGATCGTTGGTTTTGATAACTATCTTGCAACAACCTTAAGCGTTGTCAGAAACAAGCAGGAGGTAAGCACCAAATCATCATGTAAATAACATACATCTATGTAAGATTCTGTTCCTTTTAATTTATCCCATTTCATTATTATAGGTAGAGAACGTTGCTCGCTTCCTGTATTTCATGGACAGCAAGAAGCCATCTGTGAAATTTGTCTACGACATTGAGAAGACAAACGAGTACTTTGCCAAGTTGCTGGCAATCGGAAACACTCATACGACCGTCTTCAATCATCTGAAGAATTTGAAGCGTTTCGTCTTTTACCTGATGAATGCCAGATGTCTAGGTGACAAAGACAAGAAGACCTACAATGCAGCCAAAATGTACCTCGGCAAGCTTGCAGTTTTTCAAAAGAGTCTGAGCAAAGGAAGTTCCAAGGAGAATGTTGCAAAGAAGTAAGTCTAAGAATAGTTTTATGAGGTCTTAGAATAGATTGACAAGAACATAATTTAATATGTATTAATTTTTTCTTCTGCCTTTTCATTTCTTAAATTTCATTTCTTTTCTTTCAACAGACATAAGCGCTTATCGGAGACCGTTTCAAAGCCTGACGACTTGAGAACGGTGTTGAAAGTTGCTGGACCCACTTTCCAAAGGGTGTTGAAGATGGCTGAAAATGGCGATGAACTCCTTGATAGCGAAAAATTAACAGTTGTCAATTATTTGGAGTCCCTCATTATCTTAAAAAAAAATGCAACGACCTAGGGTGGTCCAAAATATGACAGTAAGTAACCTTTGTTTTTTATTGCTGTCTTTGAACATTTGTGTAGTGCTGGTTTTCACAATATATTTATCTTGTAGGTCAATGAATGGAAAGAAAGAACACAAAAAAACTACAGCAACGTGGTAATATCGATCCAGGAACACAAGACTGCAACAAAACAAATAGCAGTATTGGTTCTAAATAAAGAAGAGGATATCACTGCCTTTATGAACGATTACAATTATATTTTATTATAGATATCAATGGCTAAATAGCCATAGAACTATTTTAAGGCAAAAGCAGGGGGACCAGTAGGGGAACGCAGGTGGATACTGTACTTATCCACATACACTTCCACTTGCATATAGGATTTATGTCCCTTTAAATTATAATATAAACCTGATCATCCCTGCCACTAGAGCTGTGTCCCAACGCGTTTCAGCACCCCCAATTGGTAGGGTGCGTCATCATGGGTCACAGTATTAGTTTATGAATTTGAAACACAAATAGGCCGGTTAGCACATGTTGCCTGCTCTAACATTAACCCGGCTCGTGCACGACACTAGTCAGCTGGTCGAACACGAGCCGAGTGAACGCCGATCTGATATAGTCCTGGCCCCTCCCACTATCTGGAGGCACTGCGCCCGTTTGACCAATCCCACCAAGGTACACAAGATTGACGTCACCTGCACGGAACGGGCCTCCGCAAGCGCCGTGATGTCGATGATGGGAGGAGAGAAAGCGTCCCTAGAATCCAGGGATAGAAGGCGGCCATTTAGAAACCTGGCAAGGAATGTTTGGCCGAAGATGGCTTTATAAATAGACGGAAGCATTGACTGACTGTGTTATACAGGAGCTGCGGGACTGTTAGATTGAATGATGGAATTAAAAATTACCATAGTTAAATGGCATATGACTCGTAGTGTGGCATAGAGCTGGAGTGTACGATGACTCATATAATAGGGATCAGGTCATGCAAAAGGGAACATAGAATAGAATGATCGACTTGCATGTGGTACACCTTAGGTGGCATATGATTCATATCATGGCATTAAAGAGAGGTATGTAATTAGTAGAGATCAGATCAGACCAGGAGCACTAATGTGGAAAAAGGGGTTATAATAAACAATTAAAGGACAATTGTTCGTTGAGGCCCGCAGGTTTCACAGTTTGCATATGGAAAATCCATTGGGCCTCTTTTTGTAAAATCCTCTTATCCAGTTCACCCCCCCCCCCCCCCTGGCCGACGGTCGTATATGCTCAATCCCCTGAAATAGAATCGCATTGGTGTTCAGGGACCACATAGGGGACATTCGCAGAAATGAGGATACTCCGGTGGCAAGACATGTATGGGAATGCCATGCTGGTAACACCAATGTGATTCTATTTCAGGGGATTGAGCATATACGACCATAGGCCAGGGGGGGTGATCTGGATAAGAGGATTTTACAAAAAGAGGCCCAATGGATTTTCTGTATGCAAACTCTGAAACCTGCGCCTGCGGGCCTCAACGAACAATTGTCCTTTAATTGTTTTTTATAACCCGTTTTCCACAATAGTGCTCCAGGTCTGATCTGATCTCTACTAATTACATACCTCTCTTTAATGCCATGATATGAGTCATATGCAACCTAAGGTGTGCCACATGCAAGTCGATCATTCTATTCTATGTTCCCTTTTGCATGACCTGATCCCTATTATTTGAGTCATCGTACACTTCAGCTCTATGCCACACTACGAGTCATATGCCATTTAACTATGGTCATTTTTAATTCCATCATTCAATCTAACAGTCCCGCAGCTCCTGTATAACACAGTCAGTTAATGCTTCCGCCTATTTATAAAGCCATCTATCGCGAAACAATCCTTGCCAGGTTTCTAAATGGCCGCCTTTGTATCCCTGGTTTCTAGGGACACTTTTTTTCCTCCCATCGTCGGCATCACGGCGCTTGCGGAGGCCCGTTTCGTGCAGGTGACGTCATTCTTGCGTACCTGCGTGGGATTTGTCAACCGGACGCCGTGCCTCCAGATAGTGGGAGGGGCCAGGACTATATCAGGTCGGCGTTCGACCAGCTGACTAGTGTTGTGCACGAGCCGGGTGGATGTTAGAGCATGCAACATGTGCTAACCGGCCTATTTGTGTTTCAAATTCATAAACAAATACTGTGACCCCTGATGACGCACCCTACCAATTGGGGGTGCTGAAACGCGTTGGGACACAGCTCTGGGGACACAGCTCTAGTGGCGGGGACGACCAGATTTATACTATAATTTAAAGGGACCTAAATCCTATATGCAAGTGGAGGTGTATGTGGATAAGTACAGTATCCACCTGCGTTCCCCTACTGGTCTCCTTGCTTTTGCCTTAAAATAGTTCTATGGCTATTTAGCAGTTTTTAGTTTTGGATATCTATAATAACATCTAATTTTAATCGTTCATAAAGGCAGTGATATCCAATTTGCAATATAAGTGAACATACATCTAGCAATATCAGCACAATGTTATATGTGCAGTGTGAATCCTTTATTGATCTTTCAGTATTACAGTGGGGATGGCAGGCTTCCTTACTGGTGAGATTAATGTGGCTAAATGGATGAGCGATGCAAAGGAAGTATTTTCTAAAAATGAATTGGCGTCTCAAATACAACACCTCAGGATTAGTGCCTCTTTTAGTAAACTCACAAAAATCTATAAGGATCATATTAGATCTTGGTGGGAGATTCAAACCCTAGATACCTACCTGAAAAATAAGATCGTACCTCGAGGCCTACGTATTACCCTCATTCCAGCAGCAAGGGTAAGGTCACCTTACCTCCTAAAAAAATGGGAGAAGGAATCTATTGATTCATCTTTAAGGTTCATGGGGATTCTATTAGAGGAAGAGAAAGTTCTATTGGCCCGCAGTTCTAATGAACTAAAAGAGGGGATTGAAGCAGTTAGGAAATTCTCCAGTAATCCAGACTTTGAAAGAAAAGAAGTTGTACTCCAGCAGGGCATAGAGAAATTCACGTGACACATTAAAGAACGGAAGCATTTCCAATTTGTCTGTGATACCGCTGACTTTAAGGAGGGCAAAATCTTTGATTACAGTACAAAGAATGTGGGGGGTCAAGAACAGGATACGGAACTCTCTTCCTCCGAACAAGAACAATCTGATTCAGATAACCCTAGACTCCCTAATAGAAGGCTCAGGGGCAATCACTATCAGGAGAGGAACCCTACCCGTATGAACCAACGGGGTAGAGGTAGAGGAAAGAACTCCAACAGAGAGGGTTTTTTAGCCAGGAACCATCTTATCTCAGAGTACCTCCTACGAGACCGGAGAGAAGTATGATCTCTAGTCATAAGGAGGATGACTTGCAGATAATGAATCTCTCATCACTTATCTGGACTACAGAAGAGGCCAGCATCTTAAAGAAGGGGTTGTCATTTGTGCCCACAAATAGATTTGACCTATTCACATGGGTCAAGGATCTCAATCTCTTTGGGCGCAAGCTTAAATGGAATTTTTTATTTTTTTTAAACTCCTGACAGGCGACAGTGCATGGAATTAGGGATTGTAGAGGAGGACCTACCACATCTTAGAATACTTGATCAACTACTGCAAGAGGGTCAAAAAAATATGGGGGATGGACCATTTACTAATTTGAGGCTTCCATCAACAAGAAATGCACCGTTAATGATAATACACCGATTGACGTATTTTTAGATGTAGTGGTTGATCAATTGAGGAAAATGGATTCTAGTATTCCAATTAAGTTTAATACTTCGACAGATGAGATGGTTGCTCTACAAGCACTTGAAAAAGATGAGACCATTGTCATAAAGCCCTCTGATAAAGGGGGCAACATTGTGGTGATGGATCGGAGGTAATATACAACAATGTGTCATCGTATTTTGAGAGATTCAAATTGCTATCGTATTTTACCAAGTGACCCAATGAGGACCTTTGGCAACATCCTCAAGGAACTAATAAATCAAGGTAAATCATTGAATCTGCTCAGTATTGATGAACAACGATTCATCCTTGGCGATCATCCACAATATGCCACCTTTTATAGCTAACCGAAGGTGCATAAAGGTACATCTCCCCTCAAGGGTCGCCCCATTGTCTCAGGGGTAGATAATCTGACCCTAAATGCTGGTCTCTATATTGATTAAATTCTTAAACCCCTTGTGTCGACTCTCCCATCCTACATTAGAGATACTATGGATGTATTGAGAAGACTTGATGGTATCAGATGTGATACCGGGGTACACTTGGCTTCACTGGATGTGGAGGCCCTCTACAGATCTATACCCCATGAATCTTGGTGTAGGGCTGTAGGGGACTTCCTCAATGAAAGGGGAATACATTTTCAGGCACACAATGAGTTTGTAGTTGACTTACTTAGATTTGTCCTTGAACATAACTTCTTCTTGTTCGATGGTAAATACTATCAGCAGCTCAGGGGGGGGGGCGATGGGTTGTCCCTGCGCCCCCTCATATGCCAATTTATACTTGGGCTGGTGGGATAGGAAGATTGTGTTTAATGAGGACATGGAGAGATGGACATCTATGATCCTCTTTGGCTAAGATTCATTGACGATGTTTTAATTCTCTGGACGGGAACCAGGGAACAGTTTAGCGAATTTGTAGCCATCCTTAATGTCAATGAGATGGGGCTCTTCTTCACCTCTGAGATTCATGACAACAAAATAACATTCCTTGGTATCAGTATATTCAAGACCGAACAAGCATGTATCCAGACCAGTGTGTTTAGGAAGAACACAGTGACCAATAGTCTACTTAAGTGGGAGAGCTGGCACCCTGTGCCCTTGAAAAGGGGAATACCTAAGGGGCAGTACTTGAGGGTGTGTAGGAATTGCTCCACCATTACAGCCTTCAAAATAGCTGCAACAGACCTACAAAATAGATTCCGCCGTAGAGGTTATCCTCATAAAGTCTTGAGATCATCGTATCAGCATGCTCTAAACCTCAATAGAAGTGATCTACTTACTCCTAGGAAGCGGTCGATTGATGAGCAGATACGCATCATAGGGACATTTGATTCCTCCAATTGGGAAGTGATGAGTGTACTCCAAGCCTATTGGGGTATTCTCAAAGCAGATCCGGATATTTGAAGTATGATGGGTGATAGACCATTGGTGACATATAGGAGGGGTAGAAAGATAAGGGACCGTTTGGTACATAGCCACCTGCAATCTACCTCATCTACATCATGGTTAACACATGACATTAAGGGCACTTTTAGATGTGGCTCATGCAAGGCGTGTGATTCCATACTATGCCGCAAAAATTTTCAGAGTCATACTACAGGGAGGACTTTTGACAATAGATCATTCATTAACTGTAAAACAAGAGGAGTTGTATATCTTATTTTGTGTGTGTGTGTGTGTGTGGGCTGCAATATATTGATTGGTAAGACATCAAGGGAATTCAGAAGGAGGATCAGGGACCACCTAGTGGACATTCGCAGAAATGAGGATACTCCGGTGTCAAGACATGTATGGGAATGCCATGCTGGTAACACCAATGTGATTCTATTTCAGGGGATTGAGCATATACGATCGTCGGCCAGGGGGGGTGATCTGAATAAGAGGATTTTACAAAAACAGGCCCAATGGATTTTCCATATGCAAACTGTGAAACCTGCGGGCCTCAACAAACAATTGTCCTTTAATTGTTTTTTATAACCCGTTTTCCACAATAGTGCTACTGGTCTGATCTGATCTCTACTAATTACATACCTCTCTTTAATGCCATGATATGAGTCATATGCCACCTAAGGTGTACCACATGCAAGTCGATCATTCTATTCTATGTTCCCTTTTGCATGACCTGATCCCTATTATATGAGTCATCGTACACTCCAGCTCTATGCCACACTACGAGTCATATGCCATTTAACTTTGGTCATTTTTAATTCCATCATTCAATCTAACAGTCCTGCAGCTCCTGTATTACACAGTCAGTCACTGCTTCCGTCTATTTATAAAGCCATCTATCGCCAAACAATCCTTGCCAGGTTTCTAAATGGCCGCCTTTGTATCCCTGGTTTCTAGGGACGCTTTCTCTCCTCCCATCGTCGGCATCACGGCGCTTGCGGAGGCCCATTTCGTGCAGGTGACGTAATTCCTGCGTACCTGCGTGGGATTGGTAAACCGGGGGCCGTGCCTCCAGATAGTGGGAGGGGCCAGGACTATATCAGGTCGGCGTGCGACCAGCTGACTAGTGTCGTGCACGAGCCGGGTGGATGTTAGAGCACGCAACATGTGCTAACCGGCCTATTTGTGTTTCAAATTCATAAACAAATACTGTGACCCCTGATGACGCACCCTACCAATTGGGGGTGCGGAAACGCGTTGGGACACAGCTCTAGTGGCAGGGACGACCAGGTTTATACTATAATTTAACGGGACCTAAATCCTATATGCAAGTGGAGGTATATGTGGATAAGTACAGTATCCACCTGCGTTCCCCTACTGGTCCCCCTGCTTTTGCCTTAAAATACTTCTATGACTATTTAGCCGTTTTTTTAGTTTTTGATATCTATAATAAAATGTAATTTTAATCGTTCATAAAGGCAGTGATATCCAATTTGCAATATAAGTGAACGTACATCTAGCAATATCAGGACAACGTTATATGTGCAGTGTGAATCCCCTAAATAAAGAAGAGGAAACGGTATGAATCTTACAGTACAAGGTCATCTACTGCATCTGTCATCTATCATTCTTTCGTTCATCAATCTAACAACTATGTATTTTTTTTATTAATTTTTTCAGTGGTTTGAAATATATCACGACATAGTGAGGCCTCTGCTTGTGAAGGCGAACAAAAAGATTGGCAACTTCTTTATTTCCACCTCCAGAGAAAGGCTACACAATGTTTCAACCAATCTAGCAAGACTTCATACATGGTAATTATTAGTGACGGTTAGATTTCCACTCTACATGCCAACGTAATAAACTTTTTTTTAATAATTATTTCTTTTATTGTATAGATTTGAATTAAAGCCAGTGACCAGCCAGGCGGTCAGGAGAATGTCAGAAGCCTATGTGTCCTCAAATTGCTTGAAAACCATCGAGACACAATTATTTGCAAAATACCAGGCACATTCAAACAACCCGGCTGAGTGTGTTTATCGGGAGAAGACCATGAACAACATGATAAAAGCATCATCGTTACCGGACAGGATTCAAGAATTGCAAGAGCAGCCTTCCACCTCAAAGTAAGTACCTGGGCAGCAATATGTTCATATTATTGACCCTTTGTTTTGCTGTTTTCTATTATCTCTTTGACTAAAATAATTGTGTCTTTTGCAGAGCTGCGATGGAAGAGAATCTAAAAATGGGTAGAGCACAAGACCAGAAACCTCCCGTAATCTGGTCTGGTCTAAGGAGGAAGCATTTGAAAGGTTTACTAAAAAGTATCCCCTCACTGTGGAGAAGGATTTACCAACACTTAAAAGATGCAATGCAGTGTCCACAATCCATGGACAACGTCTGTATGATCGGTGGAGGAAACTGCAGAACAGAATGCGAGTGGACTACATAATAGGTAAGAATGATGTTCTCTCTTTTTTTCTTCTCTCTATCATAATAAAATATTAATACTAATTAATAATAATAATAATAATAATCTATGATCTTTTAATCATAGGATTGCTTCAAGACCATTGGCCGGAAGAAGAGGAAATAAAGAGGACTTTAGGACATCAGCTCTGGGGAAAAAACCGTCCCAGAGTAAAAGACATTTTAGACCAGTGGAAGAAGGAATAAGAAGCTTAAAGATATGGACATTTAATGGACATTGAAATGCACAGGGAATAATAGCACTTTTATTTGTTGGGTTCTGGGATGTTTGGATTTATTTAATAAATGTATAATTCTTTTTAATCTACATGTCTAGCCCATGGCCGCGGGACGTCAGGCTCACTCACCGACTGACGCCCGCAGCCATGGATCTGTGAGCGCTGGCCCCAGTCTCCTCAGAAGACGCCAGCGCTCACTTCCGCTCACCTCGGCCGGGTCCCATAAGCACCCTGGACCCTGGAAGGGCCCAGCCCCTTCCTCCCACGCCTGCGCGTTGTTGTCGTACCCTAAGTTTGTATATGCAAATGGTCTCCTAGTGTTTTCCAGTTCCCAGTGTTTCCCGTACCTGTAACCTGTATCCCGTTCTATCCTGGTCAAGTGCCGTGCTGAGCTGAAGTCGTGCTATGCTGTATACCACGCCTGTCCTGCTACACCACGCCTGATGTCTGCCTGCTGCCTAGTCCCAGCCCGCCTTGCTACTGTCCGAGCTGCCACAGGTACCCTATACGAACTATAAACTGTAACCTATGTCCTGTTGGCCAGCTGCCATACCGCCAAGGCTGTACAGCCCAGTGGTTTCACGAACCCAATGTGACAGTACGCTCAGGCCATGGACCCCGCTGGTCGATCCAAGATGACGTCACAAGAGATATGGACGGATATGCTGGACCTCCGGTCTCGACAGGACCAACTCCTCCAGGCCTTGAACATTCTCACACGTTGGCAAGAGGCACAAGCTGCCGTTCCTCCTCCTGGCGGTGTTGATCCCTGTTTTTCTTTGCCACTTCCTGACCGCTATGATGACGAGACGCAGGTACCTGTCGTGGATTTTGGAACCAGTAACAGATCCACTTCAGCCTGTATGCAAGGGAATTTTTGTCTGATGGTGCAAGGGTCGCTTTAATCATCTCTCTCCTCACTGGCAAGGCTCTTTCAGGGGTGAATCCTATCTGGGAGAGACAAGGACCAGAGACCCGTGACTTCCAGGGCTTCCTCCGGACTTTTTGCATGGTGTTTGAGGAGCCTGGATAAGTCTCATCTGCAGCAGCTTCCTTGTTAAACCTACACCAAGGAGACACCTCCGTGAGCGAGTACGCCATCCACTTCCGCACCCTGGTGGGAGAACTGTTGTGGAACAATGAGGCCCTGGTAGCTACATTCTGGCATGGTCTGTCTCCTAAAAATAAGGACGAACTTCCTGCTCGAGATCTACCGTTTACCCTGGATGACCTCATCCTTCTGTCCACCCGGATTGATATGAGGATCCGAGAACGGGTCCAAGAGGCTCATCGGGAGGGAGGCCTTCCTAGTTTGGTACCATCCTTGCAGCAACCTCTGCTGTCCTCAGGTGCAGATCCTCCTAAGGCGTCTGTGAGGATGGACCAGTGTAAGCTATCCACACAGGAGAAACAACACAGATGCACTTCGGGACTCTGTTTATATTGTGACCTTGGATGCCATCTTGTGCGTTTGTGTCCCCAAAGGTCCCAAAGCCTAGGGTTGGTAGGAGAGACAACCTTGGGCAAAGAAGGAGTCCCGTCTAAGTTGTTCATACCCATGACCATAGTGTCCGGCGAAAAAACTTATAGGGTCTCTGCGTATCTGGACTCTGCATCTGCTGCTAATTTCATTTGTAGAGACTTGGTGGATCTTCAATTACCCACTACCCCTTTGGAGAGGTCGTTGACGGTTGAATCGGTAAATGGACTACCTCTGCCAGATCCAGTTATTGCTGTGACCAAGCGACTGAGTCTCCAAGTGGGAGCTCTCCACTCCGAGCTGTTATCATTCTTTGTCTTGTCCAAGGCCGTTAACCCCGAGCTGCTGGGCCTGCCTTGGCTCTGATTACATGCCCCAGTCCTGGACTGGAACTCTGGAGAAGTTCTCCAGTTGGGCCCCGGTGTCACAACTGTTGCCTGGGACAGATTAGTTTGGCTCAGCCTCCTCTGCCTCAGTCATTGGATTGCCTGGTCATTATGCTGCATTTTCGGATGTCTTCAGCAAGAGGGAGGCGGAGACGCTGTCCCCACACCGGGCGTATAACTGCCCTATCGAGCTGATTCCTGGTGCATCCCTTCCCCGTGGTAGGGTATATCCTGTCTCCTTACCAGAGACTCTGTGAATGTCTGCCTATGTTAAAGAGAACTTGGAGATGGGCTTCATATGGAAATCTTCCTCCCCGGCAGGAGCCGGGTTCTTCTTAGTCAAGAAAAAGGATGGTTCTCTGCGTCCCTATATCGACTACCGGGGTCTCAACCAGATTACGGTGTAAAATAAGTTTCCATTGCCATTGATCTCAGAACTATTTGATCGTATATGTAGTGCCAAGATTTTTTCCAAACTAGACCTGCGTGGGGCTTACAATCTAATTTGGATTCGCCGGGGTGACGAATGGAAGACTGCATTTAACACCCTTGATGGACACTATGAATACCTTGTAGTGCCCTTCAGCCTGCGTAATGCTCCCGCGGTCTTCTAGGAGTTTGTTAATGACATCTTCCGTGACCTCTATGTTTGTGTAGTAGTCTATCTTGATGACATCTTGATTTTTTCTCCAGATCCTATGACTTATCAGAGACCGTCAAGTTTTGCTGCGGTTAAGGGAGAATCGTCTATACGCTATGTTGGAGAAGTGCGTGTTTGAGAAAGATGCTCTACCCTTCCTGGGCTACATCATCTCGAATCGAGGACTGGAGATGGGACCTGAAAAGGTAAATTCCGTCCTGGAATGGCCACGCCCCCAAGGCTTGATTGCCATACAGTGCTTTCTGGGATTCACAGACAGTTCATACCAAACTTCTCCTATCTCTAACCTCACCAAGAAGGGCATGAACATCAAGGTGTGGACTCCTGAGGCATTCAATAGCCTGAAGAATGCCTTCACGTCAGCCTCTATCCTCCATCATCCAGATGTTTCCCTACAATTCTCGTTGGAGGTGGACGCCTCCTCTGTTGGTGCTGGTGCACTCCTGTTCCACAGAGGTTCCAAGGGCAAGTCAAGTCAATGGTATGTGGATATTTCTCTAAGCTCTTCTCTTCCACAGAATGCAACTACTCGATTCGGTTGTTACTGGCGATCAAATTGGCTCTGGAGGTGTGGAGACATCTACTAGAGGGTGCAGCTCATCCCATCCTCATTTTTACTGGCCACAAGAATCTCACCTATCTCCAGACGGCCCAAAGGCTGAATCCTTGTCAGGCCAGGTGGCCGCTGTTCTTTACCAGGTTCCAGTTTAAGCTCCATTATCGCCCGGCTGACCAAAATGTGAGGGCCGATGCCTTGTCCAGGTCTTTTGAGACAGAAGACACCATGGAGATTCCACAGAACATTATTGATCCGTCTTGTATTGTCTCTGTCAACCCCCTGCTAGTTGGGGACATTCCTCCAGGGAGTTTTTTTGTGTGCCTGGCTGACAGAGGGAGAATTCTCCTCTGGCGACACGCCTCTAGATTGGCAGGTCACACGGGGACCCGTAAGACCTGGGATTTGATTGCCCATCATTTCTGGTGGCCCACGCTGCCCAAGGATATTATGGACTTTGTTTCCCCCTGCAGTGTGTGCAGCTAACAAGGTCGCTCACTCCAGACCTGCTGGCCTGCTCCAGCCATTGCCTGTGCCCAATGCTCCCTGGCAGCATATAGCTATGGACTTTATCACTGACCTGCCTCTCTCTGCTGGATACAGTACCTTCTGGGTGGTGGTGGATCGATTTTCAAAGATGGCCCACTTCGTTCCTCTTCCTACTGCTCCTCAACTGGCCAAGCCTTTCATCCAACACATCTTCCGCCTGCACGGCTTGCCGTTGCATATTGTGTCTAATTGGGGGGTTCAGTTTACCTTGAAGTTCTGGAGAGCCCTCTGCGGACTCCTAGGTATAATGTTGGACTTTTCCTCGGAATATCATTCTCAGTCCAATGGTCAGGTTGAGAGAATCAATCAGATCTTGGAGAACTACCTACGCCACTTTATCTCCAAGCAGCATGATGACTGGGTGCAGTTTCTCCCATGGGCTGAATTCTCCTACAAAAATCACACCAGCGAGTGCATAAGGAATACATCGTTCTTTTATTGTCTATGGCCAACACTCACAAATTCCTCTCCCGGTGCCTGAAACTTCCGAGGTACCAGCTGCTGACACTGCTTTTAGGGACTTTCTGCAGATCTGGCAGCAGACTTGATCCTCCATCCTGCTGGCAGTCGAACGCATGAAACGGAAGATGTAGTTGTGCTGTGTTGTATTCCACGCCTGTCCTGCTACTCTACGCCTCATGTCTACCTGCTGCCTAGTCCCAGCCGAGCCTGCCTTGCTACTGTCCGAGCTGCCACAGGTACCCTATACGAACTATAGACTGTGACCTGTTGGCCAGCTGCCATACTGCCAAGGCAGTATGGCCCAGTGGGTCCACGAACCCAACGTGACAGTGCTATTATAATTAGAGGTGCCGTGTATGGCGCCATTGACGGGCTAAGGTTGGATGGCGCCCTGTGCGGGCTACCCTACACAAACCCAAAATTCCCACATATGTAGACACGCACATACTGGAACATATATACTGTACATACATAAAGGCAGATATTTAGATATACAGGCAAATATATATATATATATATATATATACACACACACACATTCTGGAATATACAAACTGGTAAATATATAGACATACAGACACATATACACACACACGTGCGTGTGTGTTTGTGTGTGTGTATCATGCAGTGCACTTCCAAACTTGAGGTACATTTTGAAAAGATTATTTCTATTAATGAATTGCCATGTATTGGTTAAAGATTATAGATTAGCATATATGAAAATGTGGTGTTTCCCTTAAGGGCGGCAGAGTATATAAGGGGCAGCAGAGTATATAAGGGGCAGCAGAATATATAAGGGGCAGCAGGGTATATAAGGGGCAGCAGGGTAAATAAGGCGCAGCAGGGTATATAAGGGGCATCAGGGTATATACGGTGCATCAGAGTATATAAGTGTCAGCAGGGTATATAAGGGACAGCAGAGTATATAAAGGGCAGAATCGTATATAGAGGTAGCAGGGTACATAAGGGGCAGCAGGGTATATAATGGACAGCAGAATATATAGGGGCAGGAGGGTATATAAGGGCCAGCAGGGTATATAAATGGCAGCAGGGCATATAAGGGGCAGCAGTGTATATAAGGGGCAGTACGGTATATAGGGGCAGCAAGGTATATAAGGGGCAGCACAGATATCTTCATTTTGCCAGTTCTACTTTAATATTGAACACACACATTTACAAAGAGACATAAACACATGCAGACACGTATATACACACATATACTGTAACATATACAATCACAGAGATACATACTGTATACACACATATACACATACTGTATACACATATACACAAACATACTGGAATATTTACACACAGTTACCATCTATCCTTGCTGACAGGATCTGTAATGTCGGGGTAGGGAGACAGACAGGTGAGCCATAATCTACCTGCCACTCAGTCCCTGCCTACTTGCACGGCCTGTCCTAGGCGACGGCGTACAACTGGGCGACGGTCCCTATGCTCCATAATTGCATGACAGACGAGGGTACACAGAAGCTAAGGGAAATGGGGCAGTTGCCCACGGCAACACCGTGAGCAACCAGAGTAGTGATTGAGCCGAGTCAAACCAGGAGTGTACGAGGTACCAAACGCAGAGCAGGAGAGTAGTCAGTAAAGCCAGGGTCAAATTGAAGCAGAGGACAGCAGAGCCAGGAAACCAGACAGAATCACAGGCAAAGGAAAAGCAGGAAATGAAGGTATAAATAGACCAAGGGCGGGAGCTAGCTCCATATGGCCAGGCTGTGATAGGTTCTCCCACTCCTCAGCCTACCAGCCTGAGTGGTAGCAGATCGAGTCACTCTATCAGACCTAGGAGCAGATGCAGACTGATTAATCACGGGTGTCGACACAGAAGCTGTGTCTGGTAAATCCTTTACAGGATCACAGGCTTCTTGCAGGGCGGGCTGTGGGCGGAGATTCCTCCACTGCTTTTGCTCCTCGGCTCTTATTTACTCCATGTGTGTAACTAAGATCAGAGCACAGAGTAGAGGCTTAGCCCAGTGGCACCCCTACATGCTGGGAGGGTACAGCGTCTTGTGCACTCGCACAGGTCACACACCCCTAAGGCCAACCCTGTATGGCGCTATTATATTTAGGGGTTCAGTGTGTGGCATCATGAAAACTTTATCTTCGTTTATAGGTGAGAGAAACTGAAGACATCTGAGCAGCAAACTGCAGAAATGGGCTGTGGCTGAGAGAAGTCATCATAGAGGTCTGGACCGAATGGAAAGGAAAAGAGAAAAATAACAACTAGATTCTGACGTCACCTGTGAGTCACTTAATGTAAATGTTTATTCTGCCTCTAATCTGTACTGTAGTCACTGAATGATCTGCAGCGAGATGATGGGTGGTATGATTTTTTTTTTTGTGAAACAGCATCTCCCACATATCCTTACTATTACAAATACATAAACTCCTAGAATAGTATCACAGCGGGCTAAGTCATGTCCACACGGGACACCTTCCCTTATATAAGATTTGGGCCACTCCTAAATTAATGTCATACGGAAGGAACGGAGTACAAAGCCATATATATAAAAAATAACAATTTTATTCACATATAGGTTAGACAAACAATTAAAAAAGGTATCAAAACAGAGAAGACTCTAGAAATGTTCACATAACCATAGCAAATTAGCAGATCTGTAATTTGACGTTGTATTAATTTCTACATATAAGTGCTGTAGGTATAGCAGTGGCCTGAAAGTAGCAATATCCTATCCCAAAGAAAGTGCAAGTGCATATATTTAGGACAAAAAACCGTCCATATGAAAAGGGAGAGGCAAATGCTATCAGGAGTACATCAGCACCTTACCTATCTCAGTAGTCCTGCAAGTCTCCATGTCATGTGTTTAGGACCCCAACGCGCGTTTCGCGTAGTGCTTCCTCAGGGGGTGTGTATGTGTCCTGTTACAGCAATTGCTATTTATATACTAAATACCTCAGATGTTTGAAATTAGTGAGACCTCAATGAATAGCTGGCGCATGTCTATCGGCGAAACCGGAAGCGAGTCATGCCCCACTTCCGGCCCCCTGTGCTGGAGCGCACATCCGGGTTCCTGACGCGTACCAGGAATTCCGGACATGCGCAATGCACTACAGGAGGCAGGAACGGGGCAGACACCACCCCGGCCACAGCCGACAGAGTGCGCACTTCATTGGTCAACACAGAAAGGTACGTAACAAATGTAATACTCGCAAATCCAGCCTTTCTCCTAACTCCTCCCTATAGATAAAAAAAAACATATTGCATTCGTGTCATAGTGTATCTTAGGATGGAAGACAATAGAAGTTATATATAAAAAATGTCTCCCACGCAGTATTGTGAATGTGATTTGTTTGGAAACAGAGGATATATGAAGTTATATATAAAAAATGTCTCCCACGCAGTATTGTGAATGTGATTTGTTTGGAAACAGGATATATGAAGTTATATATAAAAAATGTCTCCCACGCAATATTGTGAATGTGATTTGTTTGGAAACAGAGGATATATGAAGTGATGATGCATCAAAGTGTACATTGACATGTCATTTTCCAAAGTTGTGCAAGACGCTACATTTAAATTGCAAAACAGTCATGCCGCGCAATGTCCACAAGAACTATTTCTATAAATGGGCATACCATCGTGATAAATATCATTCCATAAACAGCAAAGTCGAGTGATGAAAACATAAGAAAACAATAATAATGTGAAAAATTAAAAAACAGCAAACAAATAACAAACAAACAAAAAGCAAAAACACAAAGTGCTATTGTGAAAGTAACAATGCAAAACAAGGTTCATTGTTAAGGGGAGGATGAAAGCAGGAAGAAACAGTAAACCGACATATCGAATATAATGGCAAGGTTGTTATAAGCAGCATATATACATATATGTATCGATGATCCTGATCTTGATACGTAGGGGAAGAAAAATTTGCCGTTACCGTACCAAATCTATTTCATGTATATTTCAAATGTTAGTGTATATCATATTTTGAAGCAATCGAGCTGGAAAAAGTTGGTACCTAGTAAAACATATAAGACAAGACACATAAAAATAATTTTAAAAAACATGCTTTTTAGTGATAGGGATATACTATTGTAGTACTATAAAAATGGGGCAAAGCTGAGTTTTTCATCTGCACTCTCTGTGCCAAGACCTTTTTCAAGTCCCCCCCCCTCTGATGCCACAATGTATGCGGTCCCTATGATTTTTAGGGACTTAGGGTTGCAGCCATGGTATAACTTAAAGTGCCATGGTAACGTTTTTAATTGAGTAGGGTCATCTATGGCATTGGCTCCTCTAATGTCCCGCACATATTCTCTCGTGCGTACCCTGAGTTCTCTGGAAGTCAGGCCTACATAGACCTTAGAGCAACCGCACACCGCATTATAAATTACATGGGTCGTACTACAAGAGATGTAGTCTCTTATTTTTTTTTATTTTTTTTATTGAAGTTTTTTATTTTCTGCAAGTTATACAAAACCACACAACAAATAAGAGCGCGCAGGCTCAAACATATTAAACAGTATTACCACAAAGTGTAATATAACAAATAAAGAGATTGCACATTAGTTTGTATCAAAAATTTAAAAAATAAGAATATTCATGAAGCAGTAATAAGGAAAAAAGGGGACAAACCCCTCCCACCTTCTCGGGAAGAGAAAATCCTAGTTTAGTTTGGTAAGAAATTCAGCTGTCCCGCAAATGCAGACGACCCAGCGTACCCTTTAAGACTTCCAACAAGTACCATTTGGTGAGCGTGAAGGGAGACACCGCCTGTTTAAGTTCTGATTCAGATAAATGCCGTATCATGAATGCCTTCCATTTTATGAAAAATCCTTTAGTGTGTTTGGTTTTCATACGTTCCGAATCTAATCGTTCTATGTGTAAACATTGCTTTAGTTGGTTCACTATATTTTGCATAGTTGGTATTGTTGATACCAACCATTGTTGTAGCAGTAGTCGTTTAACTACCAAACAGATCAGATGAAACAGTTGGGGCAGGTGTCTCCCTTCCGCTCTGCCACCATCCGTCTCCTCCTCCCAATAGTGGAAAAGGAAAAGGACATGCGACATTGGCAGGGTCAATCCCCATAGTGTATCCATCATGTCACGGACCTGAGACCACAAGGGCTGAATTGCCGAGCACTGCCATAAACCATGGAACAGATCTGTTTTTTGGACATGACATTTAGGACAGGCCACCAGGCGGTCAGGCATAGCAGTGCTCGGCGGTATATTAAAACCTAAGATTGCCCTGTGCATTATGCGAAACTGAGTATCTCTCCACACCTCTCTCATCACATGTTTCCGAACTGAATCCCATCCTATCAGAATTTTGTCCCTGAGGTCCCCGTCTCCTAACTGTTCTTCCCATTTTATGAAAAATTGTTCTGGCGGAGTAACAATCAAACTATCCCTAATTTTGCAGTAGATATGTGATACAGACAGCATTCCCGTATGTTGAAAAATTGCTTTATCCATTTTGTTTGCGATCACCTCTCGACCCACCTCCCTTAGCGCATTCCTAAAGAAATGCTGGACCTGAGCATATTGGATACTTTGGAAAGGTCTCAACCCAAATTTGTCTATCAATTCTTGACCCGTCAACTATCTCGGATCCGTGTCATGGAGTAGATGTTCCACCCTTAGAATGCCCCTCGCCCTCCATTCTGCAAAGAGACTACTATGTCTTCCTTGAGCGAATTCCGGATGATTCCATAGGGGAAGATATTTGGAAACTCGAAAAGATAAACCATAACTCCGTCTCATCGCCCTCCACGTCATGAAAGTATCTCTACAGATCACCGATTGCTTTATGTACCCAGGCATGGCTGATAGGGACGAATGCAGGAGCGTGCAGAGGTCCCATGGGGCACAAAAATGTGATTCAAGCGTGTGATCTGAATGATAACTAGTAGACGCCACCCAGTCTATAACATGTCTTGCTAGACAGGCCAAATTGTACCCTCGTATATTAGGTAAGTTAATACCCCCCCTCTCCTTAGTGGCCATGAGCTTGTCTATACGGATTCGAGGCCTCCTCCCTTTCCATAAAAAGTGACCAAAAGCCGACTGTAGTCTTGAGACATCTGTATGCTTTAAAAGAAGTGGCAGGGTTTGTAAAGGGTATAATAGCTTCGAGAAGCTCATCATCTTAAGAAGGTGATTCCTACACAATAGAGAGAGTGGTAAACCATGCCACCTTTTCAAGTCATGTAAGATCTTCGTAAATAAGGGGAGATAGTTCAAACGATAAAGTGAGTCGGCTGTGCGCCCAATATGTATCCCCAAGTATTTGATGGATCGTTTGGCCACTGGAATATTGTGCAACTGAGTGGGTAACCCCTCCCCCCCCCCCCCCGTGGGTCTGTGGTGCACAGAAACAGAGCCTCACATTTAGACACATTCAGTTTGAATCCCGAAAAAACGCCAAAATCCGATATGACATCCAGTACTTTGGGCAGCTCTGTATCCGGGTGAGCCATAAATAAGAGGATATCATCCGCAAAAAGAGCCAGCCTCAGAGTCGCCCCCCCAATCGAAATACCCTGAAATGTCAGGTCTGTATCCAGGGACCGGGCCAAGGGCTCTAAAGCCAGATCAAATAGTAAAGGGGACAACGGACATCCCTGTCTCATCCCCTTTAGCAAAGGAAAGGACGGGGAGATAAATCCAGGTGTGTGTACACTAGCTTTAGGTTGTGTGTAAAGAACTCTCAGAAATCGTCTAAAAGCCCCCTGAAAACCCATGGCATCCAGCACCTGACCCAACCACCCCCATCTCAAATTGTCAAATGCTTTTTCTACATCTAGGGTGATCAGGGCAGGCGGTTCTCCCCCCGGCCATCTCCAACCTTATCCATTGCCAATAAAACTCTTCGGATGTTCGTCACAGCTGAACGGCCCTTTGCGAAACCCACCTGTGATGGGCCTATCAGTGAGGGCAATATCAAAGCCAAACGGTTGGCCATGAGCTTAGCCAATATCTTGAGGTCCTGATCGATCAGCGAAATCGGCCGGTAAGAGGAGGGACAATCAAGATCTCGACCCTCTTTAGGTATTAGCTTGATGTAGGCTAGATTAGTTCGGAAAGCCCGATCCTGTCCTGACAATACGTTGTTAAACAGGCTAGTCAAGATGGGCGCCACTTGTGTCCCCAGAACCTTATAAAATTCACCTGGGTATCCATCAGGCCCAGGAGACTTCCCCGAGGGCAAGGCCATAATTACACTTCGCACCTCCTCCGCGGTTATCTGCGCGTTAAGCGCGTGTAATTGTTCCTCAGAGTTAAAGAGAGGTTTTGCATAAAGGTCTCGCCCTCCGGCAGTTCCCCCGGGTCGTCCCGATACAGCGAAGCATAATAATTCCCCAGTAATGCGTTAATGGACTTTGGGTCTTCTGTAACAGTGCCTCCCGGGGATCTCAGGCGTTGGATACAGTGAAAAGGTCTCTTTCCCCTAGCCAGGTTTGCTAACAATTTCCCAGGTTTATCTCCAAAACGTCTATAGCTTACTTCCTGTTGGGTCCTAATTAAATCTTCCCGACGCTCAGCCCATATATCAAAGTCTCCCCTGGCTGATATCCATAAGGCTTTAGAGAGTGGGGTCTGCTTTACTAAAAATTCGTTATATGCCTGTCTCAACGCTGCACTAGTCTTCTCGTATTGTGACCGTACCACTTTTTTAAGTTTACTAACATGTGCTATAATGCGTCCCCTCAAAACTGCTTTTGCCGTGTTCCAAAATAGCTGAGGATCGGATACATGCTGCTCATTCGTAGCCCCGTATTCAAGCCACCAACCCTTCAGAAGCGTCAGAAAACTTTCATCCTTGGCCAAAAAGGATGGAAAGCGCCACAAATAAGCGTCTCCCTTAGGGTGAGTATCAAGCAGGTCTATTAAGACAGGTGTGTGATCTGAAATAACTAGGTCTGTAATTGAGACCTCTTTGACCTTGGGAATTAATGCACGACTAAGTAATACGTAGTCAATACGCGACCAAGAAGAGTGGGGGTGAGAAAAATGAGTCTACTCCCGGTCACCAGGATGAACATGTCTCCAACCATCAATCAATGATGCAACCGGCAAAAGACCCGCCAAATTAGAGCCCGCGACAGGGGTCGTCAGATCTGTAGCTAGTCTGGACGATCTATCTTCCTGCTGCGACACTACCCCATTGAAGTCCCCTCCCACCACTATTTCCGGAGATGAATCAAGGAGTAAGGTGGCACGAAACTTATCATAAAAGGGTTTCTGTGAGCTGTTCGGAACATACACATTATATAACCTCATCGTACCCTGAGGACTGTTGAGTTGGAGGTGTATCATCCTGCCCTCGTCATCTGTAACTACATCAGTGACCGTATGAGGAAATGCCCTACGAATCAGTACTAAAACCCCTGCCTTCCGCTCTACTGCAGGGGACCCATAAACCTCCCCAACCCATAATTTGAGCATGCGCGGGAAATCTTCTTTAAGGAGATGGGTCTCCTGCAGTAGGGCGACATCTACACGAAGTCTTTTCAAATGGCGCAAGACCATCATACATTTGGCTGGGGACCTAAGCCCTTTAACATTCCAAGTTACGATTTTCAGGTCACAGGTGTACTATAAATATGAGCAACTGGATAGGTCATTAATACGCAGGCGCCAATCCCTATTGAGGGGCCAAGATGGTGACAGCTAAAATATATCTCCCGAGTTAGTAACTGCAGTCTAAAAGTGCAACAGTAGATTCCAATGGGAACTAATGCAGTAAAAGGCACATTAAACAAAGTGCAACAGTGCATAGGAACAAGTAACAAGTATATCCAACAATATATGTCTAGGACTCCCATTATTCTGGTACTTAACGTTACACATCTACTCCCCTCCCTATTGTACAGTTAAGAACAAGGGGGCACGACCTCAGAAGGCAAACCCCAAGACCTGACTTTTTGGGGGACCAGACTCATATCCTTCCCTCCCGCAGCAGTGTAACCCATATTGACAATTAACTAGGTATACTCAAGTAAGTCCCAGTGTTGCGACACAAGACCATCCCGCTCAGGTACAGTCCTCAGTCTGGCAGTCGCGATCCGCTTTGATGTCCTCGGTGTGTAGTGCGCTGTGACTTCGGACTACATGGGGACCCCTTTGCTTCGGTCAAAGAAGGAGAGCTTCGCGTCGACTGGGCCGACAAGGGTGGCCTGCGTCTAGGTGAGGAGATGGATGTCCCTGCCTCCGAGATCACTGATGTAGTAGGCGAAGATTCAGAAGCTAGGAATCGATCCGCTGCCACCGGATCTCTGAACGTCTGGAAAGTTCCATCTGGGTGTTTAATGCGAAGAATAGCAGGATACAGGAGTTGAAATCGAATGTTCTTCCAAAACAGCAAGGAACACGTGGCACTGAAAGCTCGTCGTTGTCTTGTCACATCTGCTGAGTAATCTCCGAAGAGGAGTATACGTGCACCTTGAAAGGTAAGTGGTTCCTTTCGGGTACGGTAAGCATGAAGGATGTCTTCTTTATCCACAAAATTCAAATATCGCATTATGACTTGTCGGGGCCGCTCAGTATTGCCAACATTATGGTCAGAGGCAGGCGGTTTGGGTCCCACCCTGTGAGCTCGTTCCACCCGTCTGATCCCTGATAAGCCCAGGGCCTGTGGTAAATCACACTCACACAGCTTTCTAAGAGCCTTAACTGGTATGGACTCCGGCAAACCGACCAGTCTCAAGTTGTTCCGGCGGGACCGATTTTCAAGGTCTTCAATGCGGTCGTAAAACTGTTTAACGGTCTGATGCAGATCACTTGTCTGGGACACCACCGCAATCAACTCGTCCTCAGCATTAGAAATCCTCTGTTCAGATTCGTTTATGCGGCCCTCATGCTGGGTAATGCTCTCTTGTAGGCGGTTTAAGGTGGATTGCACCGTCGATACCAGAGTGCTGGACAAATCCGGAGCTATAAGGTCGGCCACTGCTTTAGCCAAAAATGTGTAATCCAAAGTTTCTTGCAAGGTATGAAGTTGCGTGGGAGGAGGCTGAGTCGGCAAGTCAGCGCTGTCCCGTCTCACATCTAACGGCGCCATCTTGGGCGGCTGTTCCTCCATAGCGTCGTCCCCTATGTCTTCCAAATCCGGTTTTCTGCTGCTCCTCAGCAAGTAGCGCTCCTTATAGGTAATGCCAGTCGTTTAGATGTTAGGTCTTCTCCACCCCAGTGTATCTTGAGGAGAGATTTGTAAGAGCAAACAGCTTTGTTAGGTCTGGAGGAGCAGGAGCGATGCTACACGCGTCTTCACATACCAGCGCCGGAATCGGAAGTCAGTCTCTTATTTTAAAAGATTTCTTACCATCAACTGACGTGAAATCTGTTGCTCTAATGAGGTTAGGGCACGAGATGCAGTCACCACAGGGGTAGCAACCTATTCTCAGTCCTCGAGATCCAAAAGGGTTCGGGGCTTTAGGTACGTAATGGCTCTTAACCAGGAGGTCTCTGATATTCTTACTCCTCTTGGCCGTCAACATGGGTCTCACAGGTAAGTTCAAGCTGGGCTCGGATCTTAAAATTGCCCAATGACGCTTCCAAGATTGTCCTCATTCTCTCCCATTGGCCATTATATGTGTATGGTTGTGTTCAGATAGCACCGGTATCTTTGGGTTCTCGAGGTAGGGTCCCAACCCGGATGTAGGTTAAGAATTGTAGTCGGCACACCTTGCTTGTGTTTCAAAAATTATATTTATTATATTCTCAGGATAAATGCCAGAGGCTATATGTGTGACGTCAACATTTCGGTCGTAAGACCTTCGTCGGGCACTGGAAAAATATGTACACATAATTATAGCATATCATGAGTTTGGAGAGCTGTCACATAATTCACATTATTACATCACATAATATGTCATATATATACACACTAGATGTAGTATAGAATATATAACTGGGTCAATCTTAACACAGTTATTCTTTACAAAAATAAGACTATGAAATTGACATGAAGATTAAAAACAATGGGAGGAGACAGTTGCATATACCCCAGGTACATTCACCACACCAGGGGGAGCGCCAGATGACAATAGGGAGATAGCTGATGTTCTAGGTAGTCATATACATTCAGATATGTATAATTTCGTGAGCATATTGGATAGGCAGGGTACCATTTGTCAATGATGATCTACGTCACTTGTTAAGGCATAAATATAAATACAGCGGGATGGTAGAGGAGAGCTTATTGTGGTGGAGTAGCAATAGTGGAAGCAATGGGTGCACATGTCTTTATGGAACCCATGATTGTGTAATCATGAGTACCGTCATTGAGCGCCTCTCCAGGTGGTGGTCCCTTTAAAAGAACATTGTGGAGGTACATTTTATAAATCTTATAAATCATAGACAACGCAGACTAGAAAGCATCACTGAAATGGGTTCAAGGCATACAGAATAAATATGATAAACGAAACAGACAAAGATTAGCTGTACAAGCGAAGTTCCACTGGTCCAAGGAAGGGGGGGGTTATACAATGGAGTGTAGACACCTCCATCAACTCTGATGATATGTTCCTTACTTGAGCCGTACTGGGGATTGGATCGATATCAATCTATAATGCGTTGTAGCGCTGCTATGAATCGTATTCGGCGGCTTACCGCTCTTCATGGGCGCTGATAATCCCTGGTCACTTCCTGGTTTTAAGTGCTGTGAGGGGGGGGGGCGTGTCTATTTGGGTGGAACGCATCGGTCAAGATGGCCGTGCGTTCCACCGCGTGTTATTAGCAAGGCGTGGAACGCACGCGCATGCCCAGAGTGGATGGATATCTCAAATGAAGGGAGATCGCTGCCTCCTTTCTGGGCACATTAAAGATATCAAAAGTGATGTCGTGGACTAGATAGTAGAAGGACTCGTAGGTGGGGGTCTTTATAATCATAAATGACTATCTTACGAAATGTTCAGCAGAGAAATGCTGAATTGTACTATGGCACCATCTTGTGTATGTGCCTGGTAGTGCAGTTTTAGACAGATAGTGCAATTTTTAGTATTAGGTAAATCATGAACTGGTTGGCTCTAGTACGCCCTATTGTAAAAGGATACCGTGTCAATAGAGATGATGCGTAGGTAGTTGGAGTAAGGATCCCTTGAAGTACATGCAGGCTCAGAGGGAATCATCGAGTCTGGGATAAAAAGAGATGCAGGTTGTGTTAATGTCAATTATAAAATAACTGTATAATACATTTATACCTGGACAATGGGATATATACATAGAATCAGGAAGGGTGACACATTGAGATGGATAAGCAGAGTTACAGTTGAGGTATAACACCATAGTTAACTAACTAGTAGGTGGTGAAACGGCAAGTTTTCTAATACTGTTTATAGGAAGCTGCTGATCTCGTACTCCCTGTTCAGACCCCTTGGTTCTAGTGTCTGGAGTTTATGTATCCTGTAGGCCTCTCTGCGTTTCAGTAGGTTGATCCTGTCGCCCTCTCTTCTATGTGCTGGAACGTGTTAAAATGACTTGGAACATGAGTTGGGAAATATTGTGTTTGTGATGGGCAAAGTGTGCAGGGATGGGAAGTAGTATTTTGCCGCATCTAATATTGGACTTGTGTTGGCTGATTCTGTCTTTGATCCGTTGCGTGGTCTCACCTATGTAGGCTAATCCACAGGGACATTTGATCATATAGACCACGTAATTCGTATTGCAATCAAAATATTCTCTAATCGGGATACTCTGACCGGATGATGGATGGTGGATTTTATCCCCTTTAATAATATGGGAACATTGGAGACAGCTTCTGCAGGGGAAGGTACCCCTCTTAGGTGTGCTCAGGAACGTCTGTCTAGATATTTTTCTGGATGATCCAATATCTGCCCTCACAATCTTGTCTTTTAGATTTTTTGTTTTTTTTTAACAGGGTAAGAAGGGGGATTTAAATTCCGTGATTTGTGGGTAGGCTTCTTGTAGTAAGGGCCAATGCTTCCTGATGACGTGATGGATCTTATAGGTACAAGGGTGATAGACATGTACGAACGGGATGCGTTTTGGTTTGGCCCAGGTGTGGGGAACACTCGGTATTTGGGCTGACTCCAAGACTCTACTGGGATAGCCTCTTTCTAAAAACTTCTTAGTCATGATCTCAGTGATGGGTTGTCTACAATACGGTTTACCCGTGTATACTGCGATCTAGGTAGAGAATTTCTGGTTGCCAGTGGATGGCAGCTGGAGTAGTGCAAGAGGCCATTCTTGTCCGTCTCTTTGGTGTAAAGATCACTGCTGAGTTTGCCATGTGTATCTTTTATAATGGTTGTGTCGAGGAAGTTAATTTTTAATTTGTCATGGCTCAGAGTAAATTGTAACTCTGGCCAGATGTTATTCAGATATGTCGTGAAGTTGAGAAGGCTAGTGGTTGTGCCTTCCCAGAGGCAAAAGATGTAATCTATGTACCTTTTCCACATTCGGGCGTGTTGTCTGAAGAGGTTATTAGGATAAATGTAATGTTCTTCCAGATGGGCCATGTAGCAATTGGCGTATGGGGGGGGGGGCAACATTAGAGCCCATTGCCGTGCCTTGTAACTGTATGTAAAATTGGTCCTCAAAGAGGAAGAAGTTATCAAACAGTACAAGATTGAGTAGGTCGTCACAGAGGTTTACGACGTCCGAATTTGTATTCGTATTATATAATATATTATAAAAAGATACACATGGCAAACTCAGCAGTGATCTTTACACCAAAGAGACGGACAAGAATGGCCACTTGCACTACTCCAGCTGCCATCCACTGGCAACCAGAAATTCTCTACCTAGATCGCAGTATACACGGGTAAACCGTATTGTAGACAACCCATCACTGCTGAGAGAGAGAACTGAGAACATGACTAAGAAGTTTTTAGAAAGAGGCTATCCCAGTAGAGTCTTGGAGTCAGCCCAAATACCGAGTGTTCCCCACACCCGGGCCAAACCAAAACGCATCCCCTTCGTACATGTCTATCACCCTTGTACCTATAAGATCCATCACGTCATCAGGAAGCATTGGCCCTTATTACAAGAAGCCTACCCACAAATCACGGAATTTAAATCCCCCTTCTTACCCTGTTTAAAAAAAACTAAAAATCTAAAAGACAAGATTGTGAGGGCAGATATTGGATCATCCAGAAAAATATCTAGACAGACGTTCCTGAGCACACCTAAGAGGGGTACCTTCCCCTGCAGAAGCTGTCTCCAATGTTCCCATATTATTAAAGGGGATAAAATCCACCATCCATCATCCGGTCAGAGTATCCCGATTAGAGAATATTTTGATTGCAATACGAATTACGTGGTCTATATGACCAAATGTCCCTGTGGATTAGCCTACGTAGGTGAGACCACGCAACGGATCAAAGACAGAATCAGCTAACACAAGTCCAATATTAGATGCGGCAAAATACTACTTCCCATCCCTGCACACTTTGCCCATCACAAACACAATATTTCCCAACTCATGTTCCAAGTCATTTTAACACGTTCCAGCACATAGAAGAGGGGGCGACAGGATCAACCTACTGAAACGCAGAGAGGCCTACAGGATACATAAACTCCAGACACTAGAACCAAGGGGGTCTGAACAGGGAGTACGAGATCAGCAGCTTCCTATAAACAGTATTAGAAAACTTGCCGTTTCACCACCTACTAGTTAGTTAACTATGGTGTTATACCTCAACTGTAACTCTGCTTATCCATCTCAATGTGTCACCCTTCCTGATTCTATGTATATATCCCATTGTCCAGGTATAAATGTATTATACAGTTATTTTATAATTGACATTAACACAACCTGCATCTGTTTTTATCCCAGACTCGATGATTCCCTCTGAGCCTGCATGTACTTCAAGGGATCCTTACTTCAACTACCTACGCATCATCTCTATTGACACGGTATCCTTTTACAATAGGGCGTACTAGAGCCAACCAGTTCATGATTTACCTAATACTAAAAATTGCACTATCTGTCTAAAACTGCACTACCAGGCACATACACAAGATGGAGCCATAGTACAATTCAGCATTTCTCTGCTGAACATTTCGTAAGATAGAGTCATTTATGATTATAAAGACCCCCACCTACGAGTCCTTCTACTATCTAGTCCACGACATCACTTTTGATATCTTTAATGTGCCCAGAAAGGAGGCAGCGATCTCCCTTCATTTGAGATATCCATCCACTCTGGGCATGCGCGTGCGTTCCACGCCTTGCTAATAACACGCGGTGGAACGCACGGCCATCTTGACCGATGCGTTCCACCCAAATAGACACGCCCCCCCCCTCACAGCACTTAAAACCAGGAAGTGACCAGGAAGTGACCAGGGATTATCAGAGCCCATGAAGAGCGGTAAGCTGCTGAATACGATTCAGAGCAGCGCTATAACGCATTATCGATTGATATCGATCCAATCCCCAGTACGGCTCAGGTAAGGAACATATCATCAGAGTTGATGGAGGTGTCTACACTCCATTGTATAACCCCCCCCCCCCTTCCTTGGACCAGTGGAACTTCGCTTGTACAGCTAATCTTTGTCTGTTTCGTTTATCATATTTATTCTGTATGCCTTGAACCCATTTCAGTGATGCTTTCTAGTCTGCGTTGTCTATGATTTATAAGATTTGTAAAATGTACCTCCACAATGTTCTTTTAAAGGGACCACCAAGTGACGTAGATCATCATTGACAAATGGTACCCTGCCTATCAAATATGCTCACGAAATTATACATACCTGAATGTATATGACTACCTAGAACAGCAGCTATCTCCCTATAGTCATCTGGCGCTCCCCCTAATGTGGTGAATGTACCTGGGGTATATGCAACTGTCTCCTCCCATTGTTTTTAATCTTCATGTCAATTTCATAGTCTTATTTTTGTAAAGAATAACTATGTTAAGATTGACCCAGTTATATATTCTATACTACATCTAGTGTGTATATATATGACATATTATGTGATGTAATAATGTGAATTATGTGACAGCTCTCCAAACTCATGATATGCTATAATTATGTGTACATATTTTTCCAGTGCCCGACGAAGGTCTTACGACCGAAACGTTGACGTCGCACATATAGCCTCTGGCATTTATCCTGAGAATCTAATAAATATAATTTTTGAAACACAAGCAAGGTGTGCCGACTACAATTCTTGGCCATTATATGTGGTTATGAAGCGTACATCAGGAGTTCCACTTTTACGGGGCTTGCATCTCAGTAAATCACTGCAAGATGTTGTTTTAGCTCTCATATATCCTGCCTGTATTGTCCTTTTGCTATAACTCCTATCCTCAAATCTGGACCGCAGGTCCTCTGACTGTTTTTCAAACAGACCATTCGTGGAACAGATCCGCCTCATCCTGAGGAATTGACCAACCGGGATGGCTTTAATGGTGGGTCGTGTATGAGATGATGAGGCATGCAATAATGAATTCACAGATGTAGATTTTCGAAAAACATCTGTTTGAAGATATCCACATTGATCAGTGAAGATCCGTATATCCAGAAATTCGATTGTATGTCTGTGGAAAGTATACGTCAATTTGACATTGAATTGGTTTGAATTCAAATATTGCATGAAACCTGCCAAATCAGACTCTGATCCTTGCCACACAAAGAGACAGTCATCTATGTAGCGCAGCCAGCATTGCACGTGGTCAGCGGCATGGGCGCCGTCCCCCTGAAAAACCTGTCTCTCCCAAAACCCGAGTAACAGGTTCGCATAAGATGGCGCGCATGCCGCACCCATGGTAGTGCCCTGTGTCTGAAGGCAAAAATTATCCTTGTACACAAAAAAATTATGGCTTAGGATGTATTGTAATAGTTCTAAAATTAATTCACACATCTCGCCATCCCGGTTGTTAGTCCTCAGGAAGAAGCGGACCGCCTCAATGCCATCATGATGTTGTATACATGTATACAATGATTCCACATCAGCTGTAACAGTATTTGGCGCCCGATATTTAAATAACCCCATGACATGTCAATGGGGAGGTAATTGGCCAGGGGGCGTGTAACATTGCTGTGACACTGTCCAATCAGCAACGGACAGCGTCACAGCAAGAGCTGGAGAGAGAGCACGTGCGCGGGAGCGCGCAGCTCCCCCACCACTACGGAACAGAAGAGGAGAAGAAGAGCGTGAATTCTTCTTCTGTTTCATGGCATTGGAGCTGTGCGTGCACGCACGCTCTTACTCTTTAGCTCTCGGCCGACAAGACTGATCTCTCGCGAGAGATCACACAGTCTTGTACTTGCCTGCCGAGAGCTGAAGATAGAGAGAGCGTGTGCGCACGCACATGCTCTCCTCTCTCCAGCTCTTGCTGTTGACATTGTCCGTAGCAGATTGGACAGAGTCACAGTGATGTTACACGTTTATTTAAATATCGGGCGCCAAATATTATGGCACCGATATCTAAGTAAGGAAAGAGGGTACAAGAAAAAATGTGAAAAAAAGCTCACCTTGTCACAAGAAGGGTATAGGAATCGGCACACGGATCCTCGTGTCGGCACACGCAGGAGATACAGCAAAAACAGGGGAATTGGATCCAGTGCTGAAAGGTGCAATTTCTATTAAAACGGGAATCTGTTCCCAAGTTTTATTTAGTCTTGGTTAAAATCGCAGCAACTACGAGACAGCAGTTAGTGACGGGTAGGTATAGTCCAAAGTAACAGAGAGAAAAGGAGGATAGGCGGTAGCCTACGCGTTTCAGACCTTCACTAGGTCCTTAGTCATGGCTTATGGACCTAGTGAAGGTCTGAAACGCGTAGGCTACCGCGTAGGCTACCGCCTATCCTCCTTTTCTCTCTGTTACTTTGGACTATACCTACCCGTCACTAACTGCTGTCTCGTAGTTGCTGCGATTTTAACCAAGACTAAATAAAACTTGGGAACAGATTCCCGTTTTAATAGAAATTGCACCTTTCAGCGCTGGATCCAATTCCCCTGTTTTTGCTGTAAGGAAAGAGGGTGTTTGTGCAGCCCTGACCATTACATGCTGCACTCAAATGCACATCTATGGGCAGGTGAAAGGTTCTCTTTAAAGTGTAACAACCTTTTTAAAAACTTTTGACATGTCAGAAGTTCTGATCAGTGGGGTCCGAACACTGAGACCCCTCACTAGTCGCTAAAACGAAGCAGCAGAAGTGCTCGGGTGAGCGGTGTGCCGCTTCAATTCTGTTTGGCTTTCCTTGGAGCAGTGTACAGGCACAATAGAAAGTATATGAGTCCGTACACCGCTCACTCGGCTGAAAGTCGATCATAAATGAAGCAGCACAGCGCTCACCCGAGCACTTCTGCTGCTTCGTTTTAGCGATCGGTGGGGGTCTCAGTGCCCGGTCCCCCACCGATGAAAACTTCGGACATGTCACTATGACTGTAAAGGATTTGCCAGACACAGTTTCTGTGTCGACGCCCGTGGGCAATCAGTCTGCACCTGCTCCTATGTCTGTGAGACTGACTCCATCTTCCACCACTCAGGATGGCAGGCTTAGGAGTGGGAGAGCCTATCACAGCATGGCCAGACGGAGCTAGCTCCCGCCCACTGTCTATTTATACCTGTCTTTCCTGTTCCTCCTTTGCCTGTGATTCTTCTATGCTTGTTTCCTGGCTTGCTGCTGCTGCTTGTACTACTCATCCTCTGCTTGTTATTGACCTTGGCTTTCTGACCACTCTCCTGCTCAGCGTTTTGTACTTCGTTCTCTCCTGGTTTGACTCGGCTCGTTCACTACTCTTGTTGCTAACGGTGTCTCCGTGGGCAGCTGCCCCGTTTCCCTAGCTTCTGTGTACCCTTGTCTGTTTGTCTGTCTTGCACTTACTGAGCGTAGGGACCATCGCCCAGTTGTATCCCGTCGCTTAGGACGGGTCGTTGCAAATAGGCAGGGACTGAGTGGCGGGTAGATTAGGGCTCACCTGTCTGTCTCCCTACCCTGTCATTACATAATCACAGGCCCATATACCTAGTCTACCCTGGTCCCTGACACATCTATGGACCCCCTTGAGACCCTGGCTCAGCAGATGCAGGGCCTCTCCCTACAGGTCCAGGCCCTGGCTCAGAGGGACAACCTGCGTGATGCTTCCCTGGTAGTGCCCCCCACCTCACCTCTTGAACCCCACCTCAAGTTGCCTGACCGGTTCTCAGGGGACCGGAAGACTTTTTTCTCCTTTCGGGAGAGTTGTAGGCTCTATTTTCGCTTAAAGCCCCACTCCTCAGGTTCTGAGAGCCAGCGGGTGGGTATAATTATGTCCCGACTCCTTGACGGGCCCCAAGAATGGGCCTTCTCCTTGGCTCCTGACGCCCCTGAACTTTCCTCCGTTGATCTTTTCTTTTCTGCTCTCGGGCTCATTTAGACTGACAAGACTGCCTTTGCCGAGAGTCAGCTGGTGACCTTACGTCAGGGTAAGAGACCTGTAGAGGAGTATTGTTCTGACTTTAGAAAGTGGTGTGTAGCTTCTCGGTGGAATGACCCTGCCTTGAGGTGCCAGTTTAGATTGGGTCTGTCGAACGCCCTGAAAGACCTGCTAGTTAGCTATCCCTCTGCTGACTCCCTAGATCAGGTTATGGCTTTAGCGGTACGACTTGACCGACGTCTCAGGGAACGACGACTTGAACGTTTTTGTGCCTTCTCCTCGGACTCCCCCATGATGCCTCCCGAGGTTCCGTTGCTTCGTTCTTCCACGTAAGACTCGGATGTACCTATGCAACTCGGGGCCTCCGTGTCCCCCCAACAACGTAGAGAGTTCCGCAGGAAGAATGGTCTCTGCTTCTACTGTGGGGATGACAAGCATCAAGTGAACAACTGTCCTAGGCGTAAGAATAAGCAGCCGGAAAACGTCCGCGCCTAAGTGATCATCGGGGAGGTCACTTGGGCGCACAGGTATTTCCCGTGAAGATGAAACCTAATAAAATCTTGCTTCCCTTTCAAGTCTCTTTTGGTGGTTGGTCTGCTACCGGCAGTGCCTTTGTGGATTCAGGGTCTTCTACTAATATTATGTCCGTGGAATTTGCTATGTCTCTAGCTATGCCATTGATTGATTTGCCTAAACTGTCCCGGTAGTGGGTATCGACTCCACTCCTCTTGCTAATGGTTATTTTACACAGCATACCCCTGTTTTTGAACACCTTGTTGGCTCCATGCATTTGGAGCAGTGCTCTGTACTGGTGATGCAGGGATTATCGTCTGATTTGGTTTTAGGCCTTCCCTGGTTGCAGTTGCTGTTAGAAGAATTTTCCATACTTATCAATAATGATTCAAGTTTTCATCCCAATAAGAGTTTTATTCTCATCGATGAGGAGACAAGTCAAAATCAGCAGTTGTCTGCCTTCATTACATAAGCATAGGTTTATATACACATATACCAAATGAAAACCGTTTGTGGCTTTCTTGTCATATGAAACGTTACACTTCAGAATGAGATTAGGCCACGTTGGACTTCCTCTGGAGATTGCAATCTTTATTAAGAAGTCCAACTGCCTCATACACTTAAGAATATAACATATTTAACCCTTTGTCAACTAAAGCATTTTCTGAGAACCCTGCATGCACATTTAATATCTATTTCATGAAGTAACAATAAATTTAAAATAAAACTTGTCTAACATTCCCTCCTCTTATAAATTTATGTAGACATGTTCTGTAAGATTATCCAGGACAGGTTCTCTTCTTTTGAATCTCTTGGCACATTGTCTTTGTTACTGAGGTCTCAATTAATCTTTGGATCAATACTCTTATGTAGAGTGTCGCATCGACAAACAGTCAATATACTGGCAACAACGGCAATGGTCATGAGTACAGATGTTACCAGGCCAGTCCATTTTCCAAACTATCCCTCACTCCATGAGGTGAAGATGTCATTTATTATAACATTTTGCCCTGTCTCCTCCCAGGCTCTGGATGTTTTCTTCGCTGAAGTTTGAGACCAGTCACTTCTAACAAATGACCACCCTTTGTAATCAGTCTCTTATAGCCTAGGAGGATAGTGGCAATTCCCTAACTACCTTACAGTGTTATAAATGTATAATTATACGTTCAGCTATCTGTACGGCCGTAGGTGTGGTAAGCAGAACCTGATATGATCTTTTTCAATGAAAATAATATCCAATTTCCTGGCTTCACAGGTTCAGGTTCAGGTATAGTTACACCTGGAATACAAGTAGAGATAGAAACTTCCTTGTTGGTTAGCATTTTTGCCATAAATTCAGCAAGTGTAAAATCAAACTCTTCATCCATCCTAGAGAATGGATGTAACTGCGGTATTACAAATAGTCTACCCATTTGGTGAATACATCAATAATCACTAAACAATAATTCTTCCCTTTGAGTTTCGCATAAGAACTAAGGTCAAAAATAACTATTTTAATAACATGCGAAATCAGCATTAATATAATTGTCTTAAAGGAACAATGTCTTTCTTATTCACTAAATAAGAACAAGATGGGGTTTCCAGACAAGATGACTGCTGCACAAAATAAATTAATCTAAACATTATTTTAATCACTTTCATTTTTCCCACCTTTTGTTTATTTTAGGACATTTTGTACCCAAGCCAGGTACTTAAAATAGGGCTTATCCCCCTTATGGACTTTATTTTCTTAGCTTGCTCTATCCTGCATAAGGCCAAAAAGGTCTATACAGTGGCAACAGGTTGAGACAACTACTTGGCAAATGCCCCTTTGGGCAGAATTCAAAACATAAAACACGTAATCTGTGCCAGTTTCCAATCTGTTGGCCACTTTCTCTATATTATGAGCATTCTTTACTGCTAAACCTACTAATATTGGCAATAATCCAAACTTCTCCTCCACGGTACATATTGGTCATAATTGTCGCACTGTCACTTACTGTTCTAATTCGACTTTTACCCCTGCAGATATAACAGGTCGTGGGCAGCATCTTCCTCAAACCTAAAGACACCCAGGTCACATGACCTCCGGGCTCTCATTGCTGCCATGTACTTCTTACATATGAGTGACAACAACCAGTGACCTTCACCTCACACCTCCACATAAAACACCTCAAGTTGTTATTCACAATACCGTGGCATACATTATAATTATAAACCTCAGACAATATAAACAATAGGGTCTCAACTAAGAAAATAATTCTATCACCAATCTCATGCTATCACCCCTCATGTTTGGGTCTCATCAGTTCATTGACAAGTCTTGTACATCAAATCAAACAAACACCTTTATAAGAAAAACTTCTCTGTCCCTCTGGACAGGGCACATAGATAATATGTAGTTACTGGGTACATTTTATGTCACACTTGTTGTTACCCTTTTCAGCAGGATTTGTACCTTAATCTGAGCTTATTACCTGTAACATCTACTCACAGAAATATTTATAGATACCATAGATACCATAATATTCACAGATAGTTTATCTGACAAGTGTCTCAAGCCAAATTTTTTCAAATCAACACCCTTATACATATACCTAATATCTTAGGAAGCAAAAACAACTTCAATGAAATCCATACAAATGTGTTAGAATGGATATTGTGGATTTGGGAACTGTTCTCTTTTTGGTCTTACATTCCCCTGTGAATTATATTTGGCGCATGTTAAACAAAATTTTTTTTTAGAGTAGTTAGTAAAGCCATATGCCGTGAACACTTTATATATGATCTCTACCATCCCCCCTGTTGAGACATGGCTTGTCCCATGGCTCAATATAACTGCACATCTGAATAAGTTGCTGGGTAGGATGTATTTGTTCTTACAAGATCCATCTACAAACAGTATGAGATCACTATCTAGTAGTGGAATATCTTTAAGATCTGATCTTGGTAACACTCTTTCTGCTATGGAGGATCGGCAATCAAGTGGTTCACCATCCTCCGCAGTAGACATCAAGGTCGAAAAATTAAAAGTGGTACATCTTTCTATCATAAATAACATTAATGTAACGGAAGCTCTTATAGCTTCTGCGGCGGCTACAACTTATTGAACACAGGGAGGTAAGGCTCTAGCTACAGGGTCGAGTTTTGATGAGTAGTAAGCTAGAGGTCTATCCTTTCCCCCATACTCCTGTGTTAGCACTGAAGTCATGTATCCATTTTTACAATCTATTGTTTGAATTAAAAAAAAAAATCTTTGTTGTTTTTATTAAATAATCAGTTAGTCCAAGCACTGAAGATCCTACAAGAACCTGTTTTATCTGGAAAAAAAAAATGCCTCTTCATAAATCAAAGACATCAATGGTCCCGTAATAGTAGCCTAATTGGCTATCCAACTCCTGCAGAAGTTAGTCATACCCAAAAAGGACATCATTTGTCTTTTTGTCAGAGGTTTCGGTGCTTGGAGTATTGCTGACTTTCTTCCTTCATCTAGATGTTTACCTTCATGGATAATATGGTGTATGGAATGCCTGCGTGATGCCGAGGCTAGTAAGTATATGCCCTAATACTTCTCCTATGAAGTGGGTTCTTCTGTCACTCTCGATTACTTCAGGACCTCCATAGCGGCATACTACTTCACTGAGTATTTTCCTAGCAGTGTTTTTAGCTATGTTTTTTGGTTACTGGCCATGCCTCAGGCCAATTTGAAAACATTTCAATAGATACAAGGACATATTCATATACACTCACCTCGGGTAGCTGTATGTAGTCCACCTGCAGTCGCTGGAAGAGGTAATCAAGGCAAGGCGTGCGCTTACTGGGTGTTTTTATCATTTTACCGGGGTTGTGTCTGACGCATGTCAGGCCACCCTCTACATGTTAAGCATCTGCGTTCTGAAATCCAGGTGCAAACCAGTGTTGTATTGGTTTGCCTGCTGCAGTCAGAAAGCCTCTTACTCGCCATATTGTGTCATAATCGTGTGAGACTCCAAAGGTGTACCTCGAGTCTATATAGACGTTCACCCTTTTACCTGTGCCCAACTTACATGCTTCTGCGAGTGCCATGAGTTCTGCCTCCTGGGCAGAGCTGCTGGAGGGCAGTGACTTTTTCAGCACTGTCTTACCTTCCTGGACTACTGCATACCCAGTGGTGAAATGTCCTGTCTGCTCATTCCAGTATCTGGATCCGTCTACAAAATACTGAACATCATAGTTAGTCAAAGGTTCATCAGTGACACCTGGTAACCCTTGGGCGTCAAGTTACATTAAACTGTGACAATCAGACTCATGTTCCATATCAAACAAGACATTGTCATTTGCAAATTCGTACATTAAAGAAACTGTATTTATAACTTTAAAACTTGATTTTACACAGCTAACTTAATTAACTTCTTAAAAAGTCAGTCTATTTACACAATCTTGTACTTTAGTTCAATGTTCTAGGACTTTTTACACACTAATTTTACATATAATAATAATTTGAAATTCAATTAATTCAGTTCTTAATCTGGATTGAGAAACACATCTCACATCAAACAGTACACAATTTCATTTCCTCCTCAGACTAGTCTGCAACAAACACCCTGTATACACGGGGACACACACTGTATACATGTCTACATCATACTTCTTGTTATCATCCACCTTACTCATTGCAATGTACCTATCTGTATTACTCTTTATCACTACTACAGTCACTATTATTGAATGCTATTATTTTATGCACATGCTATACATATCAACATTTATTGACACACTCTTCTATAGTTCTGCTTTTCCAATCATTTCATGGTCTTTCAACCAGCCAGCATTTTGTTCTATGAAAGTTTTTCATCTTGAACTATATAAACAACCTTCTTTAACATTCCTTATCATTTTAACATTCTGTCAACCTTCTACCTTGTTCTCCTTTGTGAGATTCTTCCAACCGTCGTCTTACACAATCAAAACCACACTTCTCTTTTTCCTTCACTAAATTATAGCATTCAATTACCCTCAAAGTCCTTTTAAATCCAAATTTGCCAGACCTTTATCATCATCATCATTGTACATTCACATCTAATTTGTGCATATACTTAACATCCCTTTCTAAAGGAATATTTTAATACTTTTTAACACAAACAACCACATGTTGAAGCTGTTCCTGATACGTTACACATGTTACGAGCAGTGTCCTTTTGAAAGGAAATCTAATTTAGCAATTTTAGTATATGTCTCTCTATTTATTTAATGGACACCTAAAAAGTTTCTTTTTTCTTTTTTCTAGAATAGGAGTCTTACGAGCACTTTTAATATGAAAAGATTTGATTAACTTTGTATCCTTTATCAATTATTTTGACTATTCTATGATCTGACTCTAATTTGATCTCATTCAAAGAGTCTTGTAGAATTTTGATGGTCATTTGGGAATATTGAATAACAGTGTTTGCTGCACCAAAACGTTCTTCTCCCTGGACTGTAGGACTCGCTGCACTCTACACGCCTAGAGCTGCTTACGAAAACACAGTCCCAAGACAGTAATGTCGCTCACCCAAGGTGACCACGACACGAAAATGTGAAACACTGTCTCAACTCTCACTTTTATCACATTTAGACAAGACACATGATTAACAAACAGACAAATTCGATATGAATAACAAAACCTACTATCATATTCTATATTTCTGTATACCTCGTATATCTTGACCACAAGGTATTTTCACCAAAGTTTCACAGTACACACACAAAACACAACAATATTTACAAGTATTATGCTGATCAGTCATATACTTCATGTTCCTGGGTGTTTTACAGTATTTTTCCTACTGATTTGTCCTTGTAACAATTTTACAAAGGACGATTCCTAATTGGACTCCCTTATACACACAGGGTTTTATTTATTTAACCCTCATACATTCATTCTTCACAGTCAAGGAGTCTCATATATGTTTCATCTATAACAACCATTTTTTTCAACTGCACCAAAGAAATACTTGATTACCTTAAAACTTCTGGTGTCAGGGGCGTCCAGAGACAATAAGAGGCTGGTCAGACCAGCAGCAGATGTCCTGGATGTGTCTTTACACCACAGTTTGAAAGTCTTTATCTTTCTTTAACTTTGGATTTAGTTTATCTCAATCATTCAATACTTTTAGTCACAATCATAAACTTTATAAAACAAATAATCCTAATACTCTATAAGAAACAATCATAATACTCTATAAGAAATAATCATAATACTTATTCTATAGGAGATCCTCCAAATCTCCAAGTACTTTATCTTTTACGTGCTGCACGGAGTTATTTATTACCTGTAGCCTTCTCACACAGGCTATGGACTACTAACCTCGAGAACCGCTATTCCCAGGTTTTTATATTAAGACCTCTGCTTAATATAACTAAGACCCAGTCTTAGTACCTAAGTTCCAACTCAGGTTTTTTACGTTATCTTTTTTTTTGTTTTTTTTATCACATAACCTTATAACATCTAAATATGAAAAATAATAAAAACACATATATACAAAATTATATTACCGTTATTCAGATGAAAACTCGAATCCTCAATTCTCCTTACTATGTTCTTTTAAAAACCGTCATTCCACACCTCGTCCCTCCGTCTGACTGGCCTCTTTTTAACGGTAATTTAACCGGAGGTCTTTGAATTAAGTGAGTATTTTGATGACTCACCCCGTGCACGGTGTACAGTCCTCGGGTGGACGAGGGTCTGGAAATATTGGTTTCCGGCTTCGAAGGACCAAGATGTTAGAAGAATTTTCCATACTTATCAATAATGATTCAAGTTTTCATCCCAATAAGAGTTTTATTCTCATCGATGAGGAGACAAGTCAAAATCAGCAGTTGTCTGCCTTCATTACATAAGCATAGGTTTATATACACATATACCAAATGAAAACCGTTTGTGGCTTTCCTGTCATATGAAACGTTACACTTCAGAATGAGATTAGGCCACGTTGGACTTCCTCTGGAGATTGCAATCTTTATTAAGAAGTCCAACCGCCTCATACACTTAAGAATATAACATATTTAACCCTTTGTCAACTAAAGCATTTTCTGAGAACCCTGCATGCACATTTAATATCTATTTCATGAAGTAACAATAAATTTAAAATAAAACTTGTCTAATCCCATGTTTAACTGGAATACTGGGGATCTTACCAAATGGGGTAATGAATGCATGACGTCATGTTTTTCTGTTAATTCTATTTCTCTCCCTGAGGAGGTGAACACTCTACCTGAGTTTGTTCTTGACTTCGCTGATGTTTTCTCTAAAGAGGCCTCCGAAGTGTTACCTCCTCATAGAGAATACGATTGCGCAATCGATTTGGTACCAGGATCTAAGCTCCCTAAGGGTAGGATATTCAATCTCTCTTCTCCCGAACGCGAAGCCATGAGAGAGTATATCCAGGAATGCCTGGCCAAGGGTTACATTCGGCCCTCTACTTCTCCGGTAGGTGCTGGCTTCTTCTTCGTAGGGAAGAAGGATGGTGGTCTTAAGCCGTGCATCGACTACCGGAACTTGAATAAGGTCACTGTAAGGAACCAGTACCCCCTTCCTTTGATTCCTGATCTCTTCAATCAGGTTCAGGGGGCCCAATGGTTCTCTAAGTTTTATCTACGGGGGGCTTATAACCTTATCCGCATCAAAGAGGGGGATGGGTGGAAGACTGCGTTTAACACGCCCGAAGGTCATTTCGAAAACCTCGTCATGCCCTTTGGGTTGTGTAATGCTCCCGCGGTCTTCCAGAATTTCATAAATGAGATTTTAAGAGACTACCTGGGTGTATTTCCTGTAGTGTACATTGATGACATACTTGTGTTTTCCAAGGACTGGTCCTCCCACATTGAGCATGTCAGGAAGGTGCTCCAGGTCCTTCGGGAAAACAAACTGTTTGCTAAGACCGAAAAATGTGTGTTTGGGGTGCAAGAGATACCATTTTTGAGTCAAATCCTCACTCCTCATGAATTCCGCATGGACCCCGCCAAGGTCCAGGCTGTGGCGGAATGGGTCCAACCTGCCTCCCTGAAGGTGTTACAGTGCTTCCTGGGATTCGCTAATTATTACAGGAGCTTTATTGCTAACTTCTCGGTCATCGCTAAGCCTCTTACGGATCTCACTCGCAAAGGGGCTGATCTCCTCCACTGGCCTCCTGAGGCTGTCCAGGCTTTTGAGGTCCTTAAGAAGTGCTTTATCTCGGCCCCAGTGCTGGTTCAGCCCAACCAAATGGAGCCATTCATCGTGGAGGTTGACGCCTCCGAGGTGGGAGTGGGTGCAGTCTTGTCCCAGGGTACCAGGTCCCTCACCCATTTCCGTCCCTGTGCCTACTTCTCCAGGAAGTTTTCGCCCACTGAGAGTAACTATGATATTGGCAACCGCGAACTCTTAGCCATTAAATGGGCATTTGAAGAGTGGCGCCACTTCCTGGAGGGGGCTAGGCACCAGGTAACGGTCCTTACCGACCACAAGAATCTGGTTTTCTTAAAATCTGCCCGGAGGCTAAACCCGAGACAAGCTCGATGGGCGTTATTTTTTACCAGATTCAACTTTTTGGTCACCTATAGGGCTGGGTCTAAAAATATTAAGGCTGACGCACTGTCGCGTAGCTTCATGGCCAGCCCTCCTTCGGAGGAAGATCCTGCTTGTATTTTGACTCCAGGTATAATCATTTCCTCTATTGATTCTCATTTAGGCTCCGAGACTGCGGCTGATCAAGGTTCAGCTCCCGGGAACCTTCCTGAGAACAAGCTGTTTGTTCCCCTGCAACTCCGGCTAAGGGTACTTAGGGAAAATCATGACTCTGCACTATCTGGCCATCCAGGCATCCTGGGTACCAAGCACCTTATTGCCAGAAACTACTGGTGGCCTGGGTTGCTTAAAGACGTTAAGGCCTACGTCGCCGCTTGTGAGGTTTGTGCTAGGTCCAAGACTCCCAGGTCCCGACCAGCGGGCTTACTATGTTCTTTGCCCATTCCCCAGAGACCTTGGACCCATATCTCCATGGATTTTATCACCGATTTGCCTCCATCTCAAGGCAAGTCGGTGGTGTGGGTGGTAGTAGACCGCTTCAGTAAGATGTGCCACTTTGTGCCCCTCAAAAAACTACCCAATGCTAAGACGTTAGCTACCTTGTTTGTCAAACACATCCTGCGTCTCCATGGGGTTCCTGTCAATATTGTTTCTGACAGAGGGGTACAATTTGTTTCATTGTTTTGGAGAGCCTTCTGTTAAAATTTGGAGATTGATCTGTCCTTCTCCTCGGCTTTCCATCCTGAAACTAATGGCCAAACGGAGAGGACTAATCAGTCTCTAGAACAATATTTAAGGTGTTTTATCTCTGACTGTCAACATGATTGGGTCTCATTCATTCCCCTCGCCGAATTTTCCCTTAATAACCGGGTCAGTAACTCGTCAGGGGTCTCCCCCTTTTTCTGTAATTTTGGGTTTAATCCACGGTTCTCCTCCGTTTCACCTGGTAGTTCCAACAATCCCGAGGTAGAGGTCGTTCATCGGGAACTGTGTACAGTCTGGGCCCAGGCTCAGAAGAACCTAGAGGCGTCCCAGAGCGTACAAAAGACTCAGGCAGATAGAAGACGTTCTGCTAACCCCTTGTTTGTGGTCGGGGATCTGGTGTGGCTATCTTCTAAAAATTTGCGCCTTAATGTCCCGTCCAAGAAGTTTGCTCCCCGGTTTATAGGGCCGTACAAGGTCATTGAAGTCCTTAACCCTGTCTCCTTCCGACTGGACTTGCCCCCGTCTTTTCGAGTGCACGACGTCTTTCATGCCTCCCTCCTTAAACGCTGCTCCCCGTCCTTGGCTCCCTCGAGGGAACCTCCGGTCCCTGTTCTCACCCCTGAGGGGGTAGAATTCGAGGTGGCCAAGATTGTGGACAACAGGATGGTCCAAGGCTCCCTCCAGTACCTGGTCCATTGGAGAGGATACGGGCCTGAGGAGAGGACTTTGGTACCCGCCCGGGATGTTCACGCTGGGGTATTGCTCAGGAGGTTCCACCTTCGTTTCCCCAATAAACCAGGTCCACCTAGAAAGGGTCCGGTGGTCCCTCATAAAAGGGGGGGTACTGTAAAGGATTTGCCAGACACAGCTTCTGTGTCGACGCCCGTGGGCAATCAGTCTGCACCTGCTCCTATGTCTGTGAGACTGACTCCATCTTCCACCACTCAGGATGGCAGGCTTAGGAGTGGGAGAGCCTATCACAGCATGGCCAGACGGAGCTAGCTCCCGCCCTCTGTCTATTTATACCTGCCTTTCCTGTTCCTCCTTTGCCTGTGATTCTTCTATGCTTTGTTTCCTGGCTTGCTGCTGCTACTTCTACTACTCATCCTCTGCTTGTTATTGACCTTGGCTTTCTGACCACTCTCCTGCTCAGCATTTTGTACTTCGTTCTCTCCTGGTTTGACTCGGCTCGTTCACTACTCTTGTTGCTTGCGGTGTCTCCGTGGGCAGCTGCCCCATTTCTCTAGCTTCTGTGTACCCTTGTCTGTTTGTCTGTCTTGCACTTACTGAGCGTAGTGACCGTCGCCCAGTTGTACCCCGTCGCTTAGGACGGGTCGTTGCAAGTAGGCAGGGACTGAGTGGCGGGTAGATTAGGGCTCACCTGTCTGTCTCCCTACCCTGTCATTACAATGACATGATAAAAGTTTAGTTACAGTTTAAAGGCTATGTACACCTTTAAAAACATATTTTATATATATATATATATATATACATACAGGGGCGGATTATAATGAGGGCAATATGGGCAAATGCCCGGGCCCGAGGCTGGAAGTGGGCCCAGTTCGCCCCGGTTCCCCCTTACCGGCTGTTAAAATTACAGCCGGTTTGGAGAACCGGAGTCAAGCGGGACTGCTCACCCAACCAGTGGCGTAGCTAGAGGGGCCGCACTACACAGTAAAAAGTTACTAAAGTAACGGGAGCCGCGGGCCCGTTACTATAGTAACTACAGTACTTACCTTCCTGTTTCCGGTGCGCAGCGCATGACGTCACCACCATCATGTAGTTCAGAGTCAGGACATCCGCCGCAGCTGAAGAGCAGGGCAAGTTTCATATTCTGCTTAAAGCTGATTGGCGGGGTCCAACTCCCAGGACCGCCGCCAATCACCTATTTTGAAGGGGACGCAGCGCTCGTACGAGAGCTGGTGCTTCCCCTTCATTCCGGTCACTTGCTCACATTGTGAATCCATGTCGGCGATACACAGCGTGAGCGACTAAGTGACATGAAGGGGAAGCAGCTGTCGTAAGAGTGCTGCGGCCCCTTCAAAACAGGTGAGAGGCGGGGGTCCTGGGAGACGGACCCCAAGTCATCAGCTATTGATGGCCTATCCTGAGGATAGGCCATCAATGTTTAGGGACTGGACAATTCCTTTTAAGCCTACGATGTTGCAGGCTTAGAGGGCCCATGAGACAGGATCACAGATTGTGTGATGCTGTCTGCTGGGCCCTGTATCTAAGCCAATCACATGGTAGGTTAGATACAAGGCCCATGTGTGATCCTGTCTGCTGGGCCCTGTATCTAAGCATCTTACATAAGCACATGGTAGGCTTAGATACAAGGCCCATGTGTGATCCTGTTTGCTGGGCCCTGTATCTAAGCATCTTACGTAAGCACATGGTAGGCTTAGATACATGGCCCATGTGTGATCCTGTCTGATGGGCCCTGTATCTAAGCGTCTTACATAAGCACATGGTAGGCTTAGATACATGGCGCATGTGTGACCCTGTCTGATGGGCCCTGTATATAAGCATCTTACATAAGCACATGGTAGGCTTAGATACAGGGCCCATGTGTAACCCTGTCTGATGGGCCCTGTATATAAGCCTACCACATGTACTGTATAAGATTACTGTCTGCTGGACCCTGTATTTTGACAGACAGTATCACACATGGGCCCTGTACCTAAGCCTACCACATGTGTTACTAATCATTTTTGTTGTGTTTGTGTTTTTTACAGGTTTGGTCGTTGGACTACGTCGGATTCGAGGACTACTTTGATGATTGCGTTTTTATTATCAATAAAATGGTTAATGAGGGTTGTCTGGGTGTTTTCTATTTCAATAAAATATTTTTTCTATGTCTTTGTTTGTTTTTTAAACTTTATTACTACCGCCTTAGTAATGGACGCCGGCTGATTGACAGCGTCCATTACTAAGGCGAGGCTTAGTGTTAGCCGGTACAGAGGCTAACACTAACCCCCATTATTACCCCGGTACCCACCGCCACCAGGGGTGTCGGGAAAAGGCGGGTATGATCCAGTATCTGACCATCTGTAGTGATGGTCGGACAATGGGGCGGCCGCAAGATGGTATTATTAGGCTGGGAAAGGCCAAAAACGGTGGCCCTTCACCCTGGTAATGTTAACCTGCTGCTGCTTTCTTGAATCTGGCTGGTTATGAAAAATGGGGGGGACCCCACCGGATACAACAGCAGCAGCCTAGCATTACCAGGGGGGGTGGAAGCGTCACTGTTTTTGGCCTTTCCCAGGCTGATATTATCGTCGTACCCGGCTCTTCCCTGTACCACTGGTGGCGGTGGGTACCGGGGTAATGGGGGTTAGTGTTAGCCTCTCTGCCTGCTAATATTAAGCCTCGCCTTAGTAATGGATGTTGTCAATCAGCCAGCAGCTGTTAAGGCGATAATAATATATTTTAAAAACATACAAGGACATAGAAAAAATATTATATTGAAATAAAAGAACAAACACAACCCTCATTAACCATTTTAGTGAGAATAAAAAAACGCTACTAGTGAAGTAGTCCTCGAATCCGACGTAGTCCAACAACCGAACCTGTAAAATAATACAAACACACAAAAATAATTAGTAACACATAAAAAAGCAAAACAATTCTTATACTTACCTTTTCTGGGTCCAGCGCTGGAACCGCAATGTCAGCGAGCTGGTCCCTATATCTAATCCTATCATGTGTGATACTGTCTGTTGAGCTACTGTATCTAATCCTATAATGTGTGATACAGTCTGTTGAGTCACTGTATCTAATTCTATCCATAGTTTGTAGGGTCGTAGTACAATAGATATGCTGTCTCCTATACACACACACACACATTCAGGGGCACAGTGTATAGTACTATTATATTCAGGAGTACAGTGTATAGTACTATTATATTAAGGAGCACAGTGTATAGTACTATTATATTCAGGGGCGCAGTGTATAGTACTATTATATTCAAGAGCGCAGTGTATACAGTGTAATACATCCCCAGAACCAATGTACTGAGCTTGGGTCTGGGGATGTATACATGTACTGAGCTTGGTTCTGGTGCTGTATATATACTGAGCTTGGTTCTAGCATATATATATATATATATATATATATATATATATATATATACTGAGCTTGGTTCTAGCATTGTATATATGTACTGAGTTTGGTTCTGGGGATGTATATATGTATTGAGCTTTGTTCTAGTGCTGTATATATGTACTGAGCTTTGTTCTGGTGCTGTATTAATGTACTGAGCTTGCTTCTGGGGCTGTATTAATGTACTGAGCTTGGTTCTAGTGCTGTATATATGTACTGTGCTTGGTTCTGGTGTTGTATATATGTACTGAGCTTGGTTCTGGGGCTGTATATATGTGCTGAGCTTGGTTCTGGGTCTGTATATATTTACCTTCTCTTAAGTTAAAAGTATATATGTTAAATCTACTTTTACCTTAACTACTTAATGACCAGCCTATTTTAAACCTTAATGACCAAGCCATTTTTTAAGTTTTTCCATCGTCGCATTCCAAGAGCTATAACTCTTTTATTTTTGTGTCGACATAGCTGTATAAGGTCTTGTTTTTTGCGGGACAAGTTGTATTTTTTAATAGCACCATTTCAAGGTACATATTATTTATTGATTAACTTTTATAAAACTTTTTTTTGGGGGGGAATAGAAAAAACCCTGAAATTTCGCCATGCTTTTTCGCGTCTTAAATCTACGCCATTTACCGTGTGATATAAATAACACAATAACTTTATTCAGCGGGTCGTTATGATTGCAACGATACCAAATTTGTATAGTTTTTGTATGTTTTACTACTTTTACACAGTAAAAACGCTTTTTTTTTCAAAATTATTTGTTTTTGTGTCTCCATGTTTGAAGAGCCGTAACGTTTTTATTGTTCCGCCGATGCAGTTGCATGAGGGCTTTTTTTTTGCGGGAAGACTTGTCGTTTTTGTTGGTACCATTTTGGAGTAGATGCGACTTTTTGATCACTTTTTATAACATTTTTTTTAAGTCAGGATTCACAGAAAACAGCAATTTTTCCATAGTTTTTTTATTAAATTTTTTACAGCGTTCACCGTGCGGGTTAAATAATGTAATAGATTTATAGTCGGGGTCGTTACGGACACGGCGATACTAAATATGCTTAACTTTTTTAATTTATTTTGGATTTTAAAAATAAAGCATTTTGTAAGGGGAAAAGCTGGGTTTTTCATTTTTTTTCACATTTTTTTTTAAAATTAACTTTATTAAACTTTCTTTTAACTTTTTTACTAGTCCCACTAGGGGACTTCACTATGCGATTCTCCGATCGCTATTATAATACACTGCAATACTCCTGTATTGCAGTGTATTACTGCCTGTCCGTTTAAAACGGACAGGCATCTGCTAGGTCATGCCAGAGGCATGATCTAGCAGGCATTCATGACAGGCAGACCTGGGGGCCTTTATTAGGCCCCCGGCTGCCATATAAGACACTGACACTCGGCGATCTTATCGCCAGGTGTCGGTGGGAGGGAGAGGGAGCTCCGTCCCTCTCTCCAAAACCACTCAGATGCGGTGCTCGCTATTGCGCACCGCATCTGAGGGGTTAAACATGTGAGATCGATACTTATATCGATCTCACACGGCAGAGCAGGGACGCCCCCAGCCCTCAGCTACCTGACGGCTCCCTGCTCTGTTTACTTTATCCTGATGCAGTGCCGTAAAAAGGCATATGCATCAGAATAAAGCCCGTTAGTGGCCGCTGTTAAAAGGCGTATTGGCGGTCACTAACGGGTTAAGAGAAGGTAAATATATACAGTAAAAACTAAATCAAAAAAACCATGAAGGAATCTCAGTTATTTCAAATTCACCCATTATATGGTACTTTACATGGTGCCACTAAAAACTATAACTCCTCCCGCAAAAAAAAAGTCCTGCACACATCCCTCCATTAACGTAAAAATAAAAAAGTTATAAAGCTCCTGACCACTTCAGTGTCTCAAAGTATTTTGGTTTCTTTATTCTATATAAAACTCATTCTGCTTTTACAGCTAAATTAAAACCATGTCAGGTCTGTGGCCGCCTAAACAGAAATCTGCAAATATATACGGTACAGGGTCTTCGGAGTCCGCGGCTGGGGGGGGGGCAGACCTGAAAAAGTGCCCGAGGCCCATGGTACCCTTAATCCGCCCCTGTATATATATATATATATATATATATATATATATATATATATATATATATATATACACACACATATACATACACCAAATTCCAAATTATTATGCAAATGTTATTTTTCGCAGATTTTCCTAAATAGTCGATGCAAATGACAGTCAGTATAATCTTCAAGCCATCAATCGTTGGAGTATAATGTGAATTTTATTGGACAAATCTAATGATAACAGGTTTTTTTTTAGAAGTAAAAAACTCAAAATGCACTATTTCAAATTATTATGCACAACAGAGATCAAAACATTTTAAAGGTTGTAAAGAGAACTGAAATGGTAATTTGTTGAATTTGCAGCATCAGGAGGTCATATTTGCAGAAATCAAAAGCTCTTTTAAATAAAAAAAAACATAGTAGGCCAAGTTACATGTTAACATAGGACCCCTTCTCTGATGTCACCTTCACAATTCTTGCATCCATTGAATTTGTGAGTATTTGGACAGTTTCTGCTTGAATATCTTTGCAGGATGTCAGAATAGCCTCCCAGAGCTTCTGTTTTGATGTGAACAGCCTCCCACCCTCATAGATATTTTGCTTGAGGATGCTTCAAAGGTTCTCAATAGGGTTGAGGTCAGGGGAACATGGGGGCCACACCATGAGTTTCTCTCCTTTTATGCCCATAGCAGCCAATGACACAGAGGTATTCTTTGCAGCATGAGATGGTGCATTGTCATGCCTGAAGATAATTTTGCTATGGAAGGCACGGTTCTTCTTTTTGTACCACGGAAGAAAGTGGTCAGTCATAAACTCTACGTACTTTGCAGAGGTCATTTTCACACCGTCAGGGACCCTAAAGGGGCCTACCACCTCTCTCCCCATGATTCCAGCCCAAAACATTACTCCGTCACCTCCTTGCTGGCGTCGCAGCCTTGTTGGGACATGGTGGCCATTCACCAACCATCCATCTGAACCATCCAGGGTTGCACAGTACTCTTCAGTAAACAACACAGTTTGAAAATTAGTCTTCATGTATTTCTGAGCCCACTACAACCGTTTCTGCTCGTGAGCATTGTTTAGGGGTGGCCAAATAATAGCTTTATGCACACTTGCAAACCTCTGGAGGATCCTACACCTTGAGGTTCGCGGGACTCCAGAGGCACCAGCGGCTTCAAATACCTGTTTGCTGCTGTGCAATGGCATTTTAGCAGCTGCTCTCCTAATCCTATTCATTTGTCTTGCAGAAACCTTCCTCATTATGCCTTTATCAGAACGAACCTGTCTGTGCTCTGAATCAGCCACAAATCTTTTCACAGTACGATGATCACGCTTAAGGTTTCTTGAAATATCCAATGTTTTCATACCTTGTCCAAGGTATTGCACTATTTCACACTTTTCGGCAGCAGAGAGATCCTTTTTCTTTCCCATATTGCTTGAAACCTGTGGCCTGCTTAATAATGTGGAACGTCCTTCTTAAGTAGTTTTCCTTTGATTGGGCACACCTGGAAAACTAATTATCACAGGTGTCTGAGATTGATTACAATGATCCAAAGAGCCCTAAGACACAATACCATCCATGAGTTTAATTGAAAAACTAATAATTAAATGTTTGACACTTAAATCCAATGTGCATAATAATTTTGAACACGGTGTATTTTGTGTGGTATTACTATCTGTTTTACAAGCAGATACATTTACATTTCGAAAAATGCTAATTTTTGCAAATTTTCTCTAAATTTTGGTGTTTTTCACATTTGTTGATTTTTTTTTCAGAAATCTTTTGGGAACGGTAATTCAGGGGCAAGGCCTCAAATATTGGATCAGGCTTTTGATTAGTGAAGGAGAACATATGAATGTCAATGAGTTTTTATAAGAAGTAAGTCAGATACAAAGTAATCTGACCTTATTTGCCAAAGCTTTAAAGCTTAGACATATCCAGTAAGACAGCAGTACGAAAGTGGAGAAAGAAGTAAGTTTTTGTCAGCTGGAGTAGAGCATTTACAGATGAAATCCTTCTCTAGGTTTTCCTTAATGTATGAGACGTAGCTTCTGTCTCAGGAACAGACAAAGGGTATACCCTGTCCCGAGGAGGAGCAGAATCGGTTACCAGGTCAATGGCACAATGGCACGATTTATTTGCGTCTCAGCATTTGAAACACAATCCTGACAGAGAGGTGGGGGGAGCAAGAAGCAGTGGAAATAAGAGGCATATAATGTATGACATCATATTCTACAGGAAGGTGGAGTGGAGATAACCAAATCCGAGATAAACACCGGAAGCATGGTCATAGGACTACATGTGGGACAGGCCTTTATCCACTTGTCCAACACAGATTTTACCCTTGCTGCTTTTTTCTGACGTCTTTTGGGAAAATCAGTTCAGGGTCAGGGTTTAAAATGTAGGATCTGGCTTCTGATTAGTGACAGAGCTGTGGGGTAGGGCTCTATGAGCAGCAAATTGCCTTACAGAAAGAGACAGGTCTGATCTTAGTTTTCTGATGAGGAGGATGGAAATTTTTCTTTAAATGGAAAAACTGCAGCATGATTCATTTTAGTTATTTTACAGTTTTAATAGGTTTATTAGACAGGAATGGCTTAAAGTGAAACTAAAAGAGTTGATGTTTCTTGGGAAGTTTTTTTTAATCTCTCTTTATAAAATGCTCCGCTGTGTTGAAGGACCTGTAGGTGACGTCACGCTGTGTGTCTGCAGTGAAATAAGCTGGGTGGGAACGATGAGGTCACCCACAGGTCCTTCAACCTTGGCGTCGGAAGAGAGTAGATACATCAGCTCCAGGCGTCAGAGGGTACAGTGCAGGGTATGTGCAGGTAAGCATAGCAAACTCCCTAGAGACGAGCATATTAACCTTTTGGACGCCTGGAGCTGATTTATCTTCTTTGTCCGACAACAAGGTTGAAGGACCTGTGGGTGACGACACGCTGTGTGTCTGCAGTGAAAGAAGCTGGGTGGGAACGATGAGAAGTGTATGATGCTGATTTGTCAGCGTCATACACTTCTCAGCATTGTGAGAAACTAGACATGGACCGCACAATCCACAATATATACGTTGATCTGAGCCGCTAGGCATAATTTAGAAACATGAACGTGAGGTTCTTTGTAAACATTTTGATCAAACTGTATAAGCCCACTTGCCACTTCACGGCGACCTCTTTTAAGTGGGTCCCTACTCTATCGGCTGCAGCACCGCATGGCGGCCCCCGCCACCGCAGCACCGCTCCCACAGAGGGAGCAACCCATTGGTCCAAAAGCACTTCTATTCACAACGCCCAGTTGGTAAAAACACAATACACGCCCAGTTGGTAAAAACACAATACACGCCCAGTTGGTAAAAACACAATACACGCCCAGTTGGTAAAATGAGAAAACACGCCCAGTTGTCCATTGAAAAGCTCATTTGCATAAATATAAAATTGCTCATAACTTGGGCAAAAATGATAGTTTTTTAAAAAAAACAACAACTTTGCTGTTATCTACATTGCAGCGCCGATCACATTCAATAGGAGATAGGGATTTTATAATCTGGTGACAGAGCCTCTTTGACCCCTAAAGGACGCAGCCTGTTTTGACCTTCAGGACACAGCCAATTTTTTAAAATCTGACATGTTTCACTTTATGTGGTAATAACTTGGGAATGCTTTTACCTATCCAAGCGATTCTGAGATTGGTTTCTCGTGACACATTGGACTTTATGTTACTGGCAAAATTTGCTCGATACATTAAGTATTTAATTGTGAAAAACACCAACATTTTGCGAAAAATTGCAAGAATTAGCATTTTTCTTAATTTAAATGTATCTGCTTGTAAGACAGATACTAATACCACACAAAGTTGTTGCTAATTAACATCACCCATATGTCTACTTTAGATTGGCATTGTTTTTTGAACATCCTTTTATTTTTCTAGGACGTTACATGGCTTAGAACTTTAGCAGCAATTTCTCACATTTTCAAGAAAATTTCAAAAGGCTATTTTTACAGGGGCCAGTTCAATTGTGAATTGGATTTTAGGGCCTTATATTTTATAAACCCCCGATAAGTCACCCCATTTTAAAAACGTCACCACTCAAAGTATTCAAAACAGCATTTAGAAAGTTTCCAAACCCTTTAGACGTTTCAGAGGAATTAAGGCAAAGTAGATGTGAAATTTTCAAATTTCTTCTTTTTTTTTTTGCAGAAATTCATTTTTCATCTATTTTTTTTGTAACACAGAAAGTTTTACCAGAGAAACACAACTCAATATCTATTGCCCTGATTCTGCAGTTTTTAGAAATACCCCACATGTGGCCCTAGTGCACTTATTGACTGAAGCACAGGCCTCAGTAGCAAAGGAGCACCTAGAGGATTTTGGGGCCTCCTTTTTATTAGAAAATATTTTAGGCACCATGTCAGGTTTGAAAGGCTCTTGTGGTGCCAAAACAGTGGAAATCCCCCAAAGGTGACCCCATTTTGGAAACTATACCCCTTGGGGAAATTATCTAGGGGTATAGTGAGCATTTTGACCCGCAGTTTTTTTGCAGAAATTATTGGAAGTATGCCGTGAAAATGAAACTACATTCCTTCAAAGAAAATGTAGTTTTAGCTAATTTTTTCTATTTTCCACAAGGACTAAAGGAGAAAATGCACCACTACATTTGTAAAGCAATTTCTCCCGAGTAAAACAATACCCCACATCTGGTCATAAATGGCTGTTTGGACACACGGCAGGGCTTAGAACGGAAAGAGCGCCACTTGGCTTTTGGAGCTGAAATTTAGCAGGAATGATTTGCGGAGACTACGTCGTATTTGCAAAACCCCTAAGGGACCAGAACAGTGAAAACGAGAAAAAAGTGACTCCATTTAGGAAACTACACCCCTTTAAGAATCCATTTAGGGGTGTAGTGAGCATTTTGACCCCACATGTGTGTCATAGATTTCATTAGAATTGGGCAGTGAAGATAAATAAAATCCTTTTTTTCCAATAAGACGTAGCTTTAGCTCAAAATTTTTCATTTTCTCAACAAATAAAGGAATAAAACAACCCCAACATTTGTAAAGCAACTTCTCTGGAGTACGGCAATACCCCATTTGTGGTCATAAACTGCTGTTTGGGCACACGGCAAGGATCAGAAGGAAAGGAGCGCCATTTGGCTTTTGGAGCACACATTTTGCTGGATTGGTTTCTTGACACCATGTCACTTTTGCAAAGCTCCTAAGGTACCAGTACAGTGGAAACTCCCCAAAAGTGACTCGATTCACAAAACTACACCCCTTGAGGAATTAATCTAGGGGTGTAGTGAGCATTTTGACCACACAGGTGTTTCATAGATTTTATTAGAATTGGGCAGTGAAAATAAAAAAAATCCTTTTTCTTCAATAAGACGTAGCTTCAGCTGAACATTTTTCATTTTCTTAATAAATAAATGAAAAAAAGCACTCCAACACTTGTAAAGCAACTTTTCCTGTGTACGGCAATACCCCATATGTGGTCATAAACGGCTGTTTGGGCACAGAGTAGGGCTCAGAAGGGAAGGAGCGCCATTTGCTTTTGGAGTACAGATTTTGCTGGATTGGTTTCAAGGCGCTATGTCGCATTTGCAAAGTCCCTGTGGGACCAAAACAGTGGATTCCCCCCAGAAGTGACCCCATTTTGGAAACTACACCCCTCTAGGGGTCTAGTGAGCATATTAACCCCGCAGGTGATTGGCAGAAATTGGTGTGCACTCGATGTTGCAGAGTGAAAATGGGTTTATTTCCATAGACATGCCAATATGTGGTGCCCGGCTTGTGCCACCATAACAAGACCGCTCTCTTATTATTATGCTGTGTTTCTCGGTTTTAGAATCACCCTACATGTGGCCCTAATCTTTTGCCTGGACATTCGACAAGGCTCAGGAGTGAAAGAGTACCATGTAAAATTAAGGCCTAATTTGGCAATTTACAAAGTATTGGATCACAATTGCAGAGGCTCTGATGTGAAATAATAAAAGAAACGGCTGAGAAGTGACCCCATTTTGGAAACTGCACCGCTCAAGGCATTTATTAAGGGGTGTAGTCCGCATTTTCACCCCACAGGCCTTTTCCATGAATGATTGCGCTGCGGAAGGTGCAAAGTAAAAATTTTAATTTTTCCCTAGATATGCTATTTCAGTGGCAAATATGTCGTGCCCAGCTTGTGCCACTGGAGACACCCACCCCAAAAATTGGTAAAAGGGTTCTCCCGGGTATGGCAATGCCATTTATGTGGAAGTAAACTGCTGTTTTGGCACACTGTAGGGTTCAGAAGGTAGGTAGCACCATTTGGCGTTTGGAGCGTGGATTTTGCTTGGTAGTAGTTTTGTTTGGAGTCTTACTGGTGTTTCAGTTTATAATGTGGGGGTACATGTAAGCTGGGCGGAGTATATAAGGGGCATAGTCAGGTGGTATAATAATGGGGTAAAAAAAAACAATAAAATAATGCATAGATATTTGTTACGCTGTGACACAATCCTTTCTGCATAGGCCGGTGTCGCACTAATAAATGGTTCTTACTTCTTTTCCTTTTGGTCCACTCTCAGCATCTTTGCAGTTTGGGGAATTTTGCTGGGAAAGTGTTGTCCCGGTATAAAACGGACGCCCTCGCTTCCAGCAGATATGTTTGGGCCCTCCCCTTACTGGTTCCCTAATGTTAGGGGCCTTGATAATTCACCACTTGAAACAGAAGAAATGTTTCCCTCGGCTCGGCACAACTGCATATTATTTCTTTCCAGAGTAATTGGAGCCTTAACTAATTTTATTTTTTCATAGACGTATTGGTATGTGGGCTGTTTTTTTGCGGGACGAGCTGTAGTTTTTATTGGTACCATTTTGGGAAACATGCGACTTTTTGATCACTTGTTATCCTTTTTTATTTGGGAGGCAAGGTGACCAAAAATAATGCAATTCTTGCATATTTTTTTAGTTGTTTTTATACAGCGTTCACCACGCGTTATAAATTACATGTTACCTTTATTCTGCAGGTCAGTCCGATTCTGGCGATTCCTAATTTATAGAACTTTATGTCTTCCAACTTTTTGCACAATAAAATAACTTTTGTAAAGAGAATGGATTTTTTCTGTTGCCAAGTTGTGAGAGGCATAACTTTTTTATTTTTTCGTCGACGGAGCTGTATGAGGGCTTGTTTTTTGTGAGACGAGCTATAGTTTTTATAGGTACCATTTTTGGGTACATGCGACTTTTTTGATCACTTTTTGTTTCAATTTTTGGAAGAGAAAGTGACCAAAAATAGCAATTATGTCAGTATTTTTTAGTTTTTTTTTTTACAGCGTTAACTTTGCGGAATAAATAACATAATATTTTTATATTTCAGGTCGTTACGGTCGCAGCGATACCAAATATGTATGGCTTTATTATTTTTTTCAATAATAAATGACTTGATAAGGGAAAAAGGGCGATTGTGTTTTATTTTAATACTTGAAACTTTTATCGTATTTTTTACAACTTTTATTTTTACTTTTTTTACACTTTTCTTTAGTCCCACTTGGGGACTTGAAGGTCCAACTTTTTGTTTTATGTTCGAATATATTGCACTACCTATGTAGTTCAATGTATTAAAACTGTCAGTTGTTCACGGGGCCTAATCGGCTTCCGTAATGGCAGATACGAAGCAATTGTTAGGCCTCCTGTTGCCATAGTAGCAGTCACCAGCCTTACCATCGCATGGCAGGCTGCCGATTTGATACAAACCACTTTGATGCAGCGATCGGATTGGATCGCTGCATTGAAGGGGTTAATGGCAGGAATCGGAGCTAGCTCCGGTTCCTGCCTTTACAGTCGGATGTACACTGTAACATACAGCGGACACCCACTTCTGATGATGCCGGCTCAGCTTCTGAGCCGGCGCCATCTTGCCGATGGTACCGGAAGCCTTTTGGGCCCCGCCAACGACGGGGCATAGGAGGATTTAGTTGCTGGCAGACCGGGAGGTAAGTATTAGGCCTCCGATCGCCTTTGCAGACACCAGCAACCCAGCGATCACGTTGCTCGGGTGCCGGTGGCTATAAACTCCTCACATGCTGCGATTACTATTGAACGCAGCATATGAGGGGTTAATCGGTCGGATCGGAGGCTAGCTCCGGTCTTGGACGATACCTTAGGGTGCCAGCTGTAACATATAGCTGTCATCCGGCGGTTATGTCGCTGGCTCAGCTCCTGAGCCAGCTCCATCTCCTTCACGTACAGTTACGTGGAATTGCCTGAAAACACCAGCTCCAATCACGTAACTGTACGTGAAAATGCGGGAAGGGGTTAATGTATTGAGACATAGCTTCTGTGTAAGGCACAGACAATGTATATACCCTGCCCCAAGGAGGAGTAGAATTGGCTACCAGGTCAATGGCACAATGGTACCATCTATTTGCATCCCAGCATTTGAAACACAATCCTGCCAGAGATAGGAAGAGGTGGGCAGAGCAGGAAGCAGTGGAAATAAGAGGCATATAATGTATGATATCATATTTCTTAGAGAGCTTAGTTCAGTTATTTCTGTCCCCCTCTTCATAATATTTAGAGATTCTCTAGTGATATAGTGCCAAGGGAATGGCGCAGGGCGAATGTGGTGCCTATTTTCAAAAAGGGCTCTAGGTTTTCCCCTGGTAATTAAAGACCAGTTAACTTAACATCCATCATCGGGAAAATGTTTGAGGGGCTATTGAGGGACTATATACAAGATTATGTGGAAAAAAAACAGTATTATAAGTGACAGCCAGCACGGTTTTACTAAGGACAGAAGCTGTCAAACTAACCTGATATGTTTTTATGAAGAGGTGAGCAGAAGCCTAGACAGAGGGGCCCACTGTGGATATAGTGTTTTTGGACTTTGCAAAGGCATTTGACACTGCATAGACATCTAATGGGTAAATTAAGGACTATAGGTTTAGAAAGTATAGTTTGAAATTGGATTGAGAATTGGCTCAAGGACCGTATCCAGGGAGTTGTGGTCAATGATTCCTACTCTGAATGGTCCACAGTTATAAGTGTTGTACCCCACGGTTCCGTGCTAGGACCACTACTATTTAACTTATTTATTAATGATATAGAGCAGGGGTCTCAAACTCGGCCGGTTAATTGGGCCACATATAGAAAAAATGGGAAGTTGATGGGCCACATTACTTTCAAATTTGATACAATACAAAATTATTGTTAATCAATTAGTTATTTGAACTACTATAAACAATATTACATTACTATAATAATACCGCTAGGTTTAAAATTTGAGAGATTTCTCCACGTGCTTATTTCAACAATCCAGTTTTCCAGTTTAAGTGTCGCTAAATGCAGTCCGGCAGCTCAGTTGGCAGCGTTTGGCAGACACACAAATTACAAGATTGGGCAGCCCTTTTTTTGATAGTGCCACAGAGTCCTCTGCAGATAGTGCCACAGGGTCCTCTGTAGATACTGCCACAGTACCCTCTGTAGATAATGCCACAATGCCCTCTGTAGATAATGCCACAATGCCCTCTGTAGATAATGCCACAGTGCCCTCTGCAGATGCTGCCACAGTGCCCACTGTAGATGCTGCCACAGTGCCCTCTGTAGATGTTGCCAGTGCCCTCCATAGATATGGCCACACTGCCCTCTATAGATATGGCCACACTGCCCTCTGTAGATAATGCCAAACACTGCACTCTGTAGATAATGTCACAGTGCCCTCTGTAGATAATGCCACACACTGAACTCTGTAGATAATGCCACACACTGCCCTCTGTAGATAATGCCACACCCTGCACTCTGTAGATAATGCCACACACTGCCCTGTGTAGATAATGCCACACACTGCCCTCTATCTACAGAGGGCACTGTGACACTATCTACAGAGGGCTGTATCTACACAGGGAAGTGTATGGCATTATCTACAGAGGGCAGTGTGGCACTATCTACAGAGGGCAGTGTGGTACTATCTACAATGCCACACACTGCCCTCTGTAGATAGTGTCACAGTGCCCTGTGTAGATAGTGCCACAGTGCCCTCTGTAGTGCCATACTGCCCTCTGTAGATAGTGTCACAAACCACTGTAGATCATCACACACACACACACACACACACACACACACACACACACACACACACACACACACACACACACACACACACACACCCTATAGATAGTACCACATCCCCCCTATAGGAGTGGAATCCCAAGTCAGAGCATGCCGATGCACTGGCCTGGGATTCCTTTTCTGTAGAATGGGCCCAACACACCCCACCCTGCTGACAGCGCCACACGCCACCTCCATGTAGGTAGCTCCATTAAGACGCCCTCCTCGACTGGGGTGTGTAGAACTGTCAAAAGTGGGGTGTGTGGGGCGCTACTACAGGGGGTTTCCACTACATGGGACATTTGGGCCACTGCCAGGGGCGTAACTAGGAAAGACTGGGTCCCATAGCAAACTCTTGACCAGGGCCCCCCCCACCCGGGTGCCACAAGCAGCCCCCCTTATAAATAGTGCCCCCTGTAGAATGTGCCATACAGCCCCCCTGTAGACAGTCCTATATAGCCCCGCCTATAGACAGTGTCACACCCCATTTGTAGATAGCGCCCCCCCCCTCTAGATAGTGCCATACAGCCCCACGGTGGATAACACCATAAAGCCCCCACTGTATATAGCGCTATACAGCTCCCACTGTATATAGTGACACACAGCCACCCTCCCTTGTATATAGTGCCAGACAGCCCCCCCCCCTTAGTAGAAAGTGCAGCACAGCCCCCACAAGACAATGGCGCATCCGAGAAAGTTGTTTCGGCCAGGGAGATGTCACTAAAACATGGAAAAGTGGGTTTGGAGGCAGGACTATGTAACTCCTCAGGATAGCGGCACCACCCCATGACCCTCTAATGAGTAATTAGCATATAGTGTGCGCCGTTTTAAAAGTTGATTTTAAGAATTTTGCTGCATCTGAAAAAAAAATACAAGGGAATTGTAAAGGATCTGCCAGGCACAACTTCTGTGTATACGCCCATAGGTAATCAGTCTGCACCTGAGTCTATGTCTCTGAGACTGACTCCATCTTCCACCACTCAGGATGGCAGGCTTAGGAGTGGGAGAGCCTATCGCAGCCTGGCCAGACGGAGCTAGCTCCCGCCCTCTGTCTATTTATACCTGCCTTTCCTGTTCCTCCTTTGCTTGTGATTCTTCTCGTGTGGTTTCCTGGCCCAGCTACAGCTTCTAAGTATTTGATCCTGCTCTATACTGACCCTGGCTTACTGACTACTCTCCTGCTCTGCGTTTGGTACCTCGTACACTCCTGGTTTGACTCGGCTCGTTCACCACTCTTGTTGCTCACGGTGTTGCCGTGGGCAACTGCCCCATTTCCCTTAGCTTTGTTTACCCTTGTCTGTTTGTCTCGTGCACTTACTGAGTGTAGGGACCGCCGCCCAGTTGTACCCCGTCGCCTAGGGCGGGTCGTTGCAAGTAGGCAGGGACAGAGTGGCGGGTAGATTAGGGCTCACTTGTCCGTTTCCCTACCCCCATCATTACATAATCACAAGCCCATATACCTAGTCTACCCTGGTCCCTGACACTACTATGGACCCCCTTTAGACCCTGGCCCAGCAAATGCAGGGTCTCTCCCTACAGGTCCAGGCCCTGGCTCAGAGGGTCAACCAGCCTGATGCTACCTTGGTAGTGCCCCTCACCTCACCTCTTGAACCCCACCTCAAGTTGCCTGATCAGTTCTCAGGGGACCGGAGTACTTTTCTCTCCTTTCGGGAGAGTTGTAGGTGCTCCTTTCGCTTAAAGCCTCACTCCTCAGGTTCTGAGAGCCAGCGGGTGGGTATAATTATGTCCCGGCTCCAGGAAGGGCCCCAAGAATGGGCCTTCTCCTTGGCTCCTGACGCCCCTGAACTTTCCTCCGTTGATCTTTTCTTTTCTGCTCTCGGACTCATTTATGACGAGACTGACAGGACTGCCTTTGCCGAGAGTCAGCTGGTGACCTTACGTCAGGGTAAGAGACCTGTTGAGGAGTATTGTTCTGACTTTAGGAAGTGGTGCGTAGCTTCTCGGTGGAATGACCCTGCCTTAAGGTGCCAGTTTAGGTTGGGTCTGTCGAACGCCCTGAAAGACCTGCTAGTTAGCTATCCCTCTTCTGACTCCCTAGACCAGGTTATGGCTTTAGCGGTACAACTTGACCGACGTCTCAGGGAACGACAACTTGAAAGTTTTTGTGTTTTCCCCTCTGACTCCCCCATGATGCCTCCCGAGGTCCCGTTGCTTCACACTTCCATGGAAGACTCGGAGGTACCTATGCAACTCGGGGCATCCGTGTCCCCCCGACAACGTAGAGAATGGTCTCTGCTTCTATTGTGGGGATGACAAGCATCAAGTGAACACCTGTCCTAGGCGTAAGAATAAGCAGCCGGAAAACTTCCGCGCCTAAGTGATCATTGGGGAGGTCACTTGGGCGCACAGGTATTTCCCGTAAATATGAAACGTAATAAAATCTTGCTTCCCTTCCGGTCTCTTTTGGTGGTAGGTCTGCTACCGGCAGTGCCTTCGTGGATTCAGGGTCTTCTGCTAATATCATGTCTGTGGAATTTGCTATGTCTCTAGCTATGCCTTTGATTGATTTGCCTAAACTGTCCCGGTAGTGGGTATCGACTCCACTCCTCTTGCTAATGGTTATTTTACTCAGCATACCCCTGTTTTTGAACTCCTTGTTGGCTCCATGCATTTGGAGCAGTGCTCTGTACTGTTGATGCAGGGATTATCGTCCGATTTGGTTTTAGGCCTTCCCTGGTTGCAGTTGCATAATCCCACATTTGACTGGAATACTGGGGAGCTTACCAAATGGGGTAATGAATGCTTGACGTCATGTTTTTCTGTTAATTCTATTTCTCCCCCTGAGGAGGTGAACACGCTACCTGAGTTTGTTCAGGACTTCGCTGATGTTTTCTCTAAGGAGGAATCCGAAGCGTTACCTCCTCATAGAGAATACGATTGCGCTATCGAATTGGTACCAGGAGCTAAGCTCCCTAAGGGTAGGATATTTAATCTTTCTTGTCCCGAACGTGAAGCCATGAGAGAGTATATCCAGGAATGCCTGGCCAAGGGTTACATTCGCCCCTCTACTTCTCCGGTAGGTGCTGGCTTCCTCTTCGTAGGGAACAAGGATGGTGGTCTTAGGCCATGCATTGACTACCGTAACTTGAATAAGGTCACTGTAAGGAACCAGTATCCCCTTCCTTTGATTCCTGATCTCTTTAATCAGGTTCAGGGGGCCCAATGGTTCTCTAAGTTTGATCTACGGGGGGCGTATAACCTTATCCGCATCAAAGAGGGGGATGAGTGGAAGACTGCGTTTAACACGCCCGAAGGTCATTTCGAATACCTCGTCATGCCCTTTGGGTTGTGTAATGCTCATGCGGTCTTCCAGAATTTCATAAATGAGATTTTAAGAGATTACCTGGGGGTATTTCTTGTAGTGTACCTTGATGACATACTGGTGTTTTCCAAGGACTTGTCCTCCCACATTGAGCATGTCAGGAAGGTGCTCCAGGTCCTTCGGGAAAACAAACGGTTTGCGAAAACCGAAAAATGTGTGTTTGGGGTACAGGAGATACCATTTTTGGGTCAAATCCTCACTCCTCATGAATTCCGCATGGACCCCGCCAAGGTCCAGGCTGTGGCGGAATGGGTCCAACCTGCCTCCCTGAAGGTGTTACAGTGTTTCTTAGGGTTCGCTAATTATTACAGGAGATTTATTGCTAACTTCTCGGTCATCACTAAGCCTCTTACGGACCTCACTCGCAAAGGTGCTGATCTCCTCCACTGGCCTCCTGAGGCTGTCCAGGCTTTTGAGGTCCTTAAGAAGTGCTTTATCTCGGCCCCGGTGCTGGTTCAGCCCAACCAAATGGAGCCATTTATCGTGGAAGTTGACGCATTCGAGGTGGGAGTGGGGGCTGTCTTGTCCCAGGGTACCAGGTCCCTCACCCATCTCCGTCCCTGTGCCTACTTCTCCAGGAAGTTTTCGCCCACTGAGAGTAACTATGATATTGGCAACCGCGAACTCTTATCCATTAAATGGGCATTTGAATAGTGGCGCCACTTCCTGGAGGGGGCTAGGCACCAGGTAACGGTCCTTACCGACCACAAGAATCTGGTTTTCCTAGAATCTGCCCGGAGGCTAAACCCGAGACAAGCTCGATGGGCGCTATTTTTTACCAGATTCAACTTTTTGGTTACCTATAGGGCTGGGTCTAAAAATATTAAGGCCGATGCACTGTCGCGTAGCTTCATGGCCAGCCCTCCTTCGGAGGAAGATCCTGCTTGTATTTTGCCTCCTGGTATAATCATTTCTTCTATTGATACTGATTTAGTCTCTGAAATTGCGGCTGATCAAGGTTCAGCTCTCGGGAACCTTCCTGAGGACAAGCTGTATGTTCCCCTGCAATTCCGGCTAAGGGTACTTAGGGAAAATCATAACTCCGCACTATCTGGTCATCCAGGCGTCCTGGGTACCAAACACCTCATTGCCAGGAACTATTGGTGGCCTGGGTTGCCTAAAGACGTTAAGGCCTACGTCGCCGCTTGTGAGGTTTGTGCTAGGTCAAAGACTCCCAGGTCCCGACCAGCGGGCTTACTATGTTCTTTGCCCATTCCCCAGAGACCTTGGACCCATATCTCCATGGATTTTATCACCGATTTGCCCCCATCTCAAGGCAAGTCGGTGGTGTGGGTTGTAGTAGACCGCTTCAGTAAGATGTGCCACTTTGTGCCCCTCAAGAAACTACCCAATGCCAAGACGTTAGCTACCTTGTTTGTCAAACACATCCTGCGTCTCCATGGGGTCCCTGTCAATATTGTTTCGGACAGAGGGGTACAATTTGTTTCATTGTTTTGGAGAGCCTTCTGTATGAAGTTGGAGATTGATCTGTCCTTCTCCTCTGCCTTCCATCCTGAAACTAATGGCCAAACTGAGAGGACTAATCAATCTCTAGAACAATATTTAAGGTGTTTTATCTCTGACTGTCAATATGATTGGGTCTCATTCATTCCCCTCGCCGAATTTTCCCTTAATAACCGGGTCAGTAACTCGTCAGGGGTCTCCCCCTTTTTCTGTAATTTTGGGTTTAATCCACGGTTCTCCTCCGTTTCACCTGGTAGTTCCAACAATCCCGAGGTAGAGGTCGTTCATCGGGAACTGTGCACAGTCTGGGCCCAGGTTCAGAAGAACCTAGAGGCATCCCAGAGCATACAAAAAACTCAGGCTGATAGAAGACGTTCTGCTAACCCCTTGTTTATGGTCGGGGATCTGGTGTGGTTATCGTCTAGGAACTTGCGCCTTAAGGTCCCGTCCAAGAAGTTTGCGCCCCGGTTTATTGGGCCGTATAAGGTCATTGAAGTCCTCAATCCTGTCTCCTTCCTACTGGAGTTGCCCCCATCTTTTCAAATACACGACGTGTTTCATGCCTCCCTCCTTAAACGCTGCTCCCCGTCCTTGGCTCCCTCGAGGAAACCTCCTGTTCCCATTCTCACCCACGAGGGGGTGGAATTCGAGGTGGCCAAGATTGTGGACAGCAAGATGGTCCAAGGCTCCCTCCAGTACCTGGTCCATTGGAGAGGATACGGGCCTGAGGAGAGGACTTGGGTACCAGCCCGGGATGTTCCCGCTGGGGTATTGGTCAGGAAGTTCCACCTTTGTTTCCCCAGTAAACCAGGTCCACTTAGAAAGGGTCCGGTGGCCCCTCATAAAAGGGGGGGTACTGTAAAGGATCTGCCAGGCACAACTTCTGTGTATACGCCCATAGGTAATAAGTCTGCACCTGAGTCTATGTCTCTGAGACTGACTCCATCTTCCACCACTCAGGATGGCAGGCTTAGGAGTGGGAGAGCCTATCGCAGCCTGGCCAGACGGAGCTAGCTCCCGCCCTCTGTCTATTTAAACCTGCCTTTCCTGTTCCTCCTTTGCTTGTGATTTTTCTCGTGTGGTTTCCTGGCCCAGCTACAGCTTCTAAGTATTTGATCCTGCTCCATACTGACCCTGGCTTACTGACTACTCTCCTGCTCTGCGTTTGGTACCTCGTACACTCCTGGTTTGACTCGGCTCGTTCACCACTCTTGTTGCTCACGGTGTTGCCGTGGGCAACTGCCCCATTTCCCTTAGCTTTGTGTACCCTTGTCTGTTTGTCTCGTGCACTTACTGAGCGTAGGGACCGCCGCCCAGTTGTACGCCGTCGCCTAGGGCGTGTCGTTGCAAGTAGGCAGGGACAGAGTGGCGGGTAGATTAGGGCTCACTTGTCCGTTTCCCTACCCCCATCATTACAGGAATGTTTGGAAATATTGTCAGGTCATGTATTACCGCATGGTGGTGGTCCAAGGGGTTAAAACTACCTGACAGATTCCCATTAAATATACAATGAATCGAGAACAATTCCATCTGCCCTGCAATTTTGTTATTATAAATATATCCTATATAACCACAGATCCAGAACCAACCTCTGACATATATACAGTACCACAACCAAGCTCAGTACATAAATACAGCACCAGAACAAAGCTCAGTACATAAATACAGCACCAGAACAAAGCTCAGTACATATATACAGCACCAGAACAAAGCTCAGTACATATATACAGCACCAGAACCAAGATCAGTACATATATACAGCACCAGAACAAAACTTATTACAAATATACACAGCACCAAAACCAATCTCATACGTATATGCAGCACCAGAACCAAGCTCAGTACTTACATACAGCATCAGAACCAAGATCAGTACATATATACAACACCAGAAAAAATACAGCTCAATTTAGTGCAACCTCTGCCGTATAGGCTTGTACGGCGTAAAACCACAGCTCCCAGCATGGCCCGAACAACGGTGAGGATATGCTGGGAGATGCTTTAACAAAAACAAATCATATCATAATCATCTCGTTGCAGATCTTACAGTGACTACAGTGCTGATTAGAGGCAGAATAAACATTTACATTAAGTGACTCACCGGTGACGTCTCAGATTCTAGTTCTTTTCTTCTCCCTCCGGTCCAGACATCTATGATGGATTTCTACCGGCCATGACCCATTTCTGCATTTTTCCGCTCAGATGTCTTCAGCTTCTCACTTTTAAAACTTTTCTGCACCTATAAACAAAAGTTAAAATTCTCAACACCTCTTGCACCTCTAACTATAATAGCGCCATACACTGTGTCCCTGATTATAATAGTACCATACACTGTCACACACACACACACACACACACACACACACACACCGTGCCCCCTGTATGTAGTGCCCCCATAGCCCCCTGTAGCTAGTGACCCCCATAGAGCCTCTGTAGATAGTGGCATACATAGAAGCCCCTGTAGATAGTGTCCCACATACAGCCCCTGTAGATAGTGCCCATATATGCACTCCAGAGCTGCAAGGCAATAGTGCTAACTGCTGAGCCACCGTGCTGCCCTACATATAGCTTCCCCTATAGATAGTGCTCCACGTATAGCTCACCTCTGTAGACAGTGCCCTACATATAGCCACCCTATTGCTAGTGCCCCACAAGTAACCCACCCCTGTATATAGTGTCCCACATATAGCCCACCATTATAGAAAGTGCCCTAAAAAATAGCTCCCCTATAGTGCTCTACATATAGCCCACCCCTGTATAGTGCCTCACATATAGCTCCCCTGTATATAGTGCCCCACATATAGACCACCCTGTAGATAGTGCCCTACATCCCCACATATAGATCCCCCTGTAGATAGTGGCCCACATATAGACCCCCCTGTATATAGTGGCCCACATCCCCACATATGGAGCCCCCCTGTAGATTGTGCTCCACATTCCCACATACAGACCACTACTGTATCTAGTGCCCCACATATAGACCCCCCTGTATATAGTGGCCCACATATAGAAGACCCCCCTGTAGATAGAGCCCCCACTATAGATAATGCCATTAACAGTTTTATGAGAAAAAAAACCAAAAAACTTTAAATACTCACATGATCCCGCTCCAACGCTGTTGGCTGGCAATGTAGACATGCTCTCTTCTGAGCGGGTCTGCAGGAGCTGAATGAGCGTCGTCCAATGGCGCTGATTGGCGGGGCAGAATGACTTGCCCCGACAATCAGAGCCTTTCAAGCGTGGAAGCGGCGCGATGATGTCATCGCGCCGTTAGCCAATCAGAGTCAATGTAAGGTGCTGATGCATGTATTTGGCTGTTGCTACCACAGGGGCCCCCTCCGGTGCTAGCGACACCTACAGGCATGAGAGGGCCTTTGTCGCCCGGCCCATACTTGTTGGAGGGTCGGCGGCGCGGGCCCCATAGTAGCGGCGCTTCCGCTGTAGCAGTCATAACGGCTGCTGGCGGCGCCACCGAGCATATGGGGGGGCGTGTCGGCTGGCGGCACGGGCCCCCTCAAGCTGCGGGCCCCCCGCTACGGCTGCTACCGCGGTAGTTTCGCCACTGGCCACTGCTCACCAATGAGTTCGCAGTGCGGGAGGACTGATGTCATGAAGGAGCACTCATCCTTCCGACCGCTCTATCCTCTCCCCGCGAGCTCACCAATGCGTTCGCATTGCCGGAGGACTGACGTCATGAAGGAGCGCTCCTCCTTCCAAACACTCTCTCCCCGTGGGTTGCAGGCTGCAGATGACTGCCTCAGGGGCCGCATGCGGCCCGCTTGACTGAGACCCCTGATATAGAGGATGGGATTAATAACACTATTTCTATTTTTGAAGATGAGACCAAGCTATGTAGTAACGTTCAGTCTATGGAATACGTTCGTGAATTGCAAGCGGATTTGGACACACTGAGTGTTTGAGCGTCCACTTGTCAAATGAGGTTTAATGTAGATAAATGTAAAGTTATGCATCTGGGTACTGTAACGTCCGCTGTCGCAGACCGCAGACTCCTCTCATCCTGCCGACGCCTTCCTCCCCAGAAATGCCAGCAAATGCGGCCGTCCTGGCCTGTAGTGACCACTAGGGTGCGCACGCGAGCTCAGTCCCGGACTTAAAGGGCCAGCGTGCACACATGTTTAGAATTGTCCAATCAACCCATAATCACTCTGGACTATAATAAGGGACCTGCCCCTTCATCCATTGCCTGAGCGTTGTTGTGTTTTCCCGTGTCAGTCTAGCAAATGGTCCCTTAGTGTTTTCCTGTTCCCAGGGTTTCCCTTCCTGCTACCTGTATCCTGTGCTACCTTGTTCCTGTGCCTTAAAAGAGTTGGAGTCATGTTGTGTTACACAACGCCTGGTGTCTGCTGCCAAGGTCCCATCTGAGCCTAGTCATCACTACTCTCTGTACTACCACAGGTACCTTTGCTCGGACTATAGACTTTACTTGGTACACTGTTTGGCCAGCTGCTATCTCACTATGGAGGTACGGCCCAGTGGGTCCACATACCCACAGCTCGTGACAGTACGCTCAGGCCATGGACCCCGCTGGTCAACCCAAGACCGTGACGACATCACAAGCCATGCAGGCGGATATGCTAGTCTGCCAATTACAACAGGACCAGCACCTCTAGGCGGTGAACTCCATTACACAGCAATTGGATGCGCAAGCTGCAGCCATCAAGGAACCTGTTCCGATTACCCCGGCTGTTCCTCCTGCTACACCTCCTGGCAGTGCTGACCCCGCAACTACACCTCCTGGCAGCGCTAGCCCACGATTTTCTCTGCCACTACCTCATCAAATGATGGAGATGTAAGGACCTGCAGGTGATTTCTGTGCCAGATCCACTTCAGCCTACATGCCACAGCATTTTCTACTGACGGCGCAAGGATCGCTTTCATTGTCTCTCTCCTTACAGGCAAGGCCCTAGCATGGGCGAATCCTATCTGGGAACATCAGGGACCAGAGACCCAGGACTTCCAGTGTTTCCTATAGATTTTTAGCAGGGTCTTTGAGGAACCTGGACGAGTCTCCTCAGCAGCTGCATCTCTGCTGACCCTTCAGAGCTGTCCTGAAACAATGAGGCCTTGGTGGCTACATTCTTGCAGGGACTGTCTCCTAAAATTAAAGATGAGCTTGCCGCTCATGATCTGTCACCTACCCTGGATGACCTCATACTTCTAGCCACCCGGATTGACATGAGGATCCGGGAGCGATCCCAAGTAGTTCGCCGGGAGGCAAGATTCCCACCAGAGGAGCCTATGCAGGTGGACCTGTTTAAACTGTAAGCCCAGGAGAGACACCGCAGACAGACTTCAGGACTTTGTCTGTATTGCGGCCTTTGAGGCCATGTTGTGCATTGGTGACCGCAGAAGCAAACGAAATTCCCGTGCCTAGGATTGGTTGAAGAGACAACCCTAGGTGGAACGGCGCTAGAGAGAAATTTATCCTCGAGACTATTCATTCCTGTGACCATAGTGTCTTTTGAAAAGATGCACCGCTCTCTGCGTATCTGGACTCAGGGTTTGCAGCAAACTTCATACGGAAAGACTTAGTGGATCTTCTTTAGTTGCCCACAGTCCCCCTGGCGACATCTTTGGCTGTTGCCTCGGTCAAGGAACTGCCTCTGCCCGACTCAATCATAGCGGATACTAAACTGCTGAAACTCCAAGTTGGAGCCCTTCATTCGGAGCTAATCTCATTTCTTGTTCTGCCCAAAGCCGGCTCTACCTTGACTTCGACTACATGCCCCAGTTACATAGTTACATAGTTACATAGTTACATAGTTAGTACGGCTGAAAAAAGACACATGTCCATCAAGTTCAACCAAGGGAAGGGATAAGGGAAGGAAAAATTTCTACACATAGGAGCTAATATTTTTTTGTTCTAGGAAATTATCTAACCCTTTTTTAAAGCCATCTACTGTCCCTGCTGTGACCAGCTCCTGCGGTAGGCTATTCCATAAATTCACAGTTCTCACTGTAAAGAAGCCTTGTCGCCTCTGCAGCTTGAACCTTTTTTTCTCCAGACGGAGGGAGTGCCCCCTTGTTTTTTGAGGGGGTTTTACAAGGAACAGGATTTCACCATATTTTTTGTATGTGCCATTAATATATTTATATAAGTTAATCATGTCCCCCCTTAGTCGTCTTTTTTCAAGGCTAAATAGGTTTAATTCTTTCAATCTTTCCTCATAACTTAAATTCTCCATGCCCCTTATTAGCTTCGTTGCTCTTCTTTGTATTTTTTCCAACTCCAGGGCATCCTTTCTATGAACTGGAGCCCAGAACTGAACTGCATATTCTAGATGAGGCCTCACTAATGCTTTGTAAAGTGGCATTATTACATCCCTGTCCCGCGAGTCCATGCCTCTTTTAATACACGACAATATCCTGCTGGCCTTTGAAGCAGCTGATTGACACTGCATGCTGTTATTGAGTTTATGATTTACAAGTACACCCAGATCCTTCTCAACAAGTGAATCCGCCAGTGTAGCGCCCCCTAGGACATATGATGCATGCAGGTTGTTGGTACCAAGATGCATAACTTTACATTTATCTACATTAAACTTCATTTGCCAAGTGGACGCCCAAACACTTAGTTTGTTTAAATCTGCCTGTAATTCATGAACATCTTCCATAGTCTGAACTATATTACATAGCTTGGTGTCATCTGCAAAAATAGAAATAGTGCTATTAATCCCTTCCTCTATATCATTAATAAATAAGTTGAATAATAGTGGTCCCAGCACTGAACCCTGGGGTACACCACTTATAACCGGGGACCATTCAGAGAAGGAATCATTGACCACAACCCTCTGGATACGGTCCTTGAGCCAATTCTCAATCCAATTACAAACTATATTTTCTAAACCTATAGTCCTTAATTTACCCATTAGGCGTCTATGGGGGACAGTGTCAAATGCCTTTGCAAAGTCCAAAAACACTAAATCCACAGCGGCCCCTCTGTCTAGACTTCTGCTCACCTCTTCATAAAAACAGATTAGGTTAGTTTGACAACTTCTGTCCTTAGTAAAACCGTGCTGGCTGTCACTTATAATGCTATTTATTGTCACATAATCCTGTATATAGTCCCTCAATAGCCCCTCAAACATTTTCCCCACGATGGATGTTAAGCTTACTGGTCTATAATTACCCGGGGAAGACCTAGAGCCCTTTTTGAAAATAGGCACCACATTTGCCCTGCGCCAGTCCCTTGGCACTATACCAGTCACTAGAGATTCTCTGAATATTATGAAAAGGGGGACAGAAATAACTGAACTAAGCTCTTTAAGAATTCTAGGGTGTAACCCATCTGGTCCCGGAGCCTTGTGCACATTTATTTTATTTAATTTAGCTTGGACCATCTCTACATTCATCCAATTCAGTATATCAACTGATATATTAACAGCACTGGCACCGGCTACATCAGCTGCTCTTTCTTCTGTTGTATATACAGAGCTAAAGAACCCATTTAGTAACTCTGCCTTCTCTTGATCCCCTGTGATCAACTCCCCATTACCATTATCTAGGGGTCCTACATGTTCAGACCTTGGCTTTTTTGCATTTATATGCTTGAAGAATTTTTTAGGATTTGTTTTACTATCCTTGGCCACCTGCCTTTCATTTTGTATTTTTGCTAATTTTATTACATTTTTACAGATTTTATTAAGCTCTTTATATTTTACAAAGGCTACAGCTGTACCCTCAGATTTGTATTTTTTAAATGCCCTTTTTTTGTCATGTATTGCCCCTTTCACAGAAGGTGTAAGCCATGTGGGGTTTAATTTGAGTCGTTTATACTTATTACCTGTAGGAATAAATTTTGCACTATAATAACTCAAAGTAGATTTGAAAATCTCCCATTTATCATTTGTTCCATTATTTGACATTAGTTCTTCCCAGTCTATATCCTGAATTGCAGCCCTCATCCTGGGGAAATTGGCTTTCTTAAAATTAAATGTTTTTGCCCTCCCAGCCTGCGTTTGTTTTTTACAGTATAGGTAAAATGTAACTATATTATGATCACTGTTACCGAGGTTTTCACGAACATTGACATTCCCAACAAGATCTGCATTATTAGAAATGACCAGATCCAACAGAGCTTCACCTCTAGTCGGGTCTTCCACAAACTGGCCCATAAAATTTTCCTGCAACAGGTTGAGGAAATGTCTCCCCTTTGCAGTTGAAGCCGAACCATGACACCAATTAATATCCCGGAAATTAAAATCTCCCATTATCACTACAGTACCCGCCTGTGCAGCCCGCTCCATCTGTTTATATATCTGACCTTCCATCTCCTCAGTTATATTGGGGGGTCTATAGATTACACCAAAAGTAATTTTTTCAGTGTTTACCTCCCTTTCTAGTTCCACCCACAAGGTTTCAACCTCCTCACAGTCTTGACCCACTATTGTCTCTTTCACACTCGCCTTCATATCACTTCTCACATACAGACATACACCACCACCTTTCCTATTTGTCCTGTCTTTACGAAAAAGTGTAAAACCCTGTAGATTTACAGCCCAGTCATGTGAAGAGTCCAGCCATGTTTCAGCAACACCAACTATATCTATATTTTCTTCCAGTATCAAGGCCTCCAGCTCCCCCATTTTGCTTGCTAGACTTCTGGCATTTTTGAACATACACTTTAACTTGCCTGTCAGTTTTTCACTTTTATTATTGGAAATGTGATTTGACATTAATCGGTCCTTTTTATTTACACTGATGTTTTGTAACGAAAGGATCTCCTTATCTTGTTGTCTAGCCCTCTCCCCACATTCTGTTTCTCCCCCCACCAATATAGTCTGACCCCTCTCTAACCTGGCTACCCCTTTTTTTTTCTACATTGACCTCCCTCCTCAGCCCTAGTTTAAATACTCCGCCACCCCAGCTAGAATTCTCTCCCCCAGCACAGCGGACCCCCTTCCATTTAGGTGCAAATCATCTGCAGAATACAGTTTGTACCCCAATGAAAAGTCAGCCCAGTGCTCTAGGAACCCAAATCCTTCTCCTCTACACCAAGACTTCAGCCATGCATTTAACTCCCTAAGCTCCCGCTGTCTTTCCTGTGATGCGCATGGCACAGGCAGTATTCCTGAGAATACAACCTTGGAGGTCCTTCCCTTCAGCTTGTAGCCTAGTTCTTTAAAATTATTCTTAAGGCTCCTCCACCTACCATTTATTCTGTCGTTGGTACCGACATGGACCACGACAGCTGGATCATCACCAGCCCCTCCCAGCAATTTGTCCACCCGTTCCACCACATGCCGAACCCTGGCACCAGGGAGACAGCAAACCATTCGGTTGAGGCGGTCTTGGCGACAAATTATTCTATCTGTCTTCCTGATTATAGAATCCCCTACAACTATCAATTGTCTTGGCTTGCCTGCATTACCATCCCGCCGACTACTAGCTGGGCTGTTCTCCCGGCTGTTAGGGAGATCAGTATCCACTAGGGCTGCCTTTTCTGAGACTGACACCCTCGCATCATCACCCAACCTGGCAATTTTGCTTGGAATGCCAGAAACCGGATCGGCCTTCCTTGTCTTTGACCCCTTTCTACTGCCCCTAACTACATTAACCCAGCTACTTACCTGATCCTGCTCACCCATGTCTTCACCCTCCAGTTCTAACCCACTAACTGCATGCTCTGTGAGCAGCAAGCTCCGCTCAAAATTGTCTATCCTCCTCAGTGTTGCATTCTGCTCCTCCAGATCTCTAATACGAGCTTCCAGGTGAACAACATGCTCACATCTGCCACAGAGATATTCACCCTGGAACTCCGGCTCCAGTCGTGTATACATATGACAAACTGTGCACTGAAGAAAACCTCCAATCTTGCTATCCATTATCCAAGTTACACCAAAACAGCGAACAATTGTCAAAGAAAAAGAAGAGTACTTACTGGGGCTTCAACTCCTCTTTTCAACTCCGGTTTTAGAACTCCACTTAGTTCACAAGCCACTTAAACCACCAAGCTCAGAAAGAGCAAGCTCAAAATGAGGTCTGATGACTAATTTATACCACCTGTGTCCAGTTAACCCCTTCCCCCTCGTCAACTGCTCAGCTGGAACGAATCTGCAAGGGAAAAAAAAAAAAAAAAATTTACAATTTTTTTTTTAAATTGTGTGAGTTTTTGCTATCTTCTATTTGCTAGCAATCAAAACAGATTCACAAACACAGAAATACAGCAACACAATACAGAAGTACAGCAACACAATCCGGTTTTAGAACTCCACTTAGTTCACAAGCCACTTAAACCACCAAGCTGGACTGGAGTTCCGGAGAGGTTCTCCAATGGGGTCCCAAGTGTCGCAATCGCTGTCTGTTGCAGATCCATCTGGCCCAGTTTCCTTTGCCTCAGTCGTCGGCAGGATTGCCTCCTCAGTACTCTGAATTTGCGGATGTCTTCAGCAAGAAGGAGGCTGAGACTTTACCTCCAGACCCGGCTTATGACTGCCCCATTGAACTGGTTCATGAAGCGTCCCCTCCCCGTGGCTGGGTATACCCTCTCTCCTTGCCAGAGACTCAGTCCATGTCGATCTACATCAAGGAGAATCTGGAGAGGGGTTTCATACGGAAGTCTTCCTCCCCGGCTGGAGCCGGGTTCTTCTGCATTGACTATTGTGGTCTCAATCAAGTCACGGTCAAAAACAAATATCCGTTACACCTAATCTCTGAACTATTTGACTGCATACGAGGAGCCAAGATCTTCTCTAGACTTGCGTGGGGTTTACAACTTGATTCAAATCCGTCAAGGTGATAAGTGGAAGATGGCGTTTAACACTCAAGATGGGCACTAAGAATACCTGGTGATGCCCTTCCGTCTGTGTAATACTTCAGCGGTCTTCCAGGAATTCATCAATGATACCTTCCGAGACCTTCTCTATGTTTGTGTTAGGGTGTATCTATATGACATTTTAATTTTTTCTCCAGATCAGACGACTCATTGGAGACATGTCCGTCAAGTTCTGCTGCGACTAAGGGAGAATTGCCTCTATGCCAAGCTGAAGAAGTGCGTGTTTGAGAAAAATACTCTACCCTACATCATCTCGGATCAAGGAAAAGCCCGTCTTGAAATTGCCATGTCCTCAAGGCTTGAGGTCCATACAGCGCTTTTTGGAATTCGCCACACTTCCTTTCACTAATGGCTCCCATCTCCACCCTCACCAAGAAAGGTATGAACGCCAAGGTGTGGACTCCAGAGGCAGAATCTGTATTTAATAGCCTTAAGAGTGCCTTCACGTCAGCCTCAACCCTCCCTCAACCAGATGTATCTCTACACTTTTCTTTGGAGGTGGACGCCTCCTCTGTTGGTGCAGGCACACTTCTGTTCCAGAGAGGTTCTAAAGGGAAGGCAGTGGTATATGGCTATTATTCTAACCTTTTTTTTTCCGCAGAGCACAATTACTTTATTGGGGATTAGGAGTTATGAGCCATCAAATTGGCTCTGGAGAAGTGGAAACATCTACTAGAGTGTGCAGTTCACCCCATCCTGATATATAATGACCACAAGAACCTCACCTATCTCCAGTCGGCCCAACGGCTGAACCCCCGTCAAGCCAGGTGGTCACTGTTCTTTGCTCGCTTCTAGCTTGTGCTCCACTACTGCCCAGCCAACAAAAATGTGAGGGCTGATGCCTTGTCCAAGTCGTTCGAACAGAGGACACCGTGGAGTCTCCGCAAAATATCATTGATCCGTCCTGCACCATCTCTGTTAATCCCCTGCAAGTTAGAGACAACCCTTCCGGGGAGGACTTTTGTAAGCCTGGTAGACAGGAGGAGAATCCTTCGCTGCGGACACAGCTCCAAACTGGCAGGGCACGTGCCTGCCCGTAAAACCCGAGATCTGATTGCCCATCAGTTCTGGTGACCCATGCTGCCCAAAGACATCATGGACTTTGTCTCGTCCTGCACGGTGTGCGCATCTAACAAGGTTGCTCACTCCAGGCCTGCTGGTCTGCTCCAGCCGCTGCCTGTGCCCAATGCCCCCTGGCAGCATATAGAAATGGACTTTGTCACAGACCTGCCGCCCTCTGCTGGATGCAGTACGGTCTGGGTGGTGGTGGATTGATTCTCAAAAATGGCTCATTTTGTTCTGCTGACTGGCCTACCTTCTGCTTCTTGACTGGCCAACCTCTTCATCCAACACATCTTCCGCCTGCACGGCTTACCCCTGCATATCGTGTCTGATCGGGAGGTTCAGTTCACCTCAAAGTTCTGGAGAGCCCTCTGTAAACTCTTTGATGTAAAGTTGGACTTCTCCTCAGCCTACGACCCCCAGTCCAATGGTCAAGCTGAGAGGATCAATCAGATCATGGAAAACTACCTACGACACTTCATCTCCAGGCAGCATGATGACTGGGTGCAGCTTCTTCCTTGGGCCAAGTTCTCTTATAACAACCACACAAGCGAGTCCACTGCTGCCACACCGTTCTTCATAGTTTACGGCCAACACCCACGAATTTCTCACCCGGTGTCAGTTACATCCCAGGTGCCCGCAGCTGACTCTGCAGATCTGGCAGCAAACCAGATACTCTATTCTGCTGGCGGTCGACCGCATGAAGCGTAAGTTGGACACAAAGAGAAGAGAGCCACCTCAGTTTCTTCCAGGTACCAAGGTCTGGCTGTCCTCTAGGAATATCCGGCTGAAGGTGCCGTCACACAAGTTTGCTCCCAGGTTCCTTGGACCCTTCGAGATCCTGCAACAGATCAACCCTGTCTCCTACAAGCTTTGGCTGCCTCCTAGCCTCAAGATCCCCAACTCCTCTCATTTTTCCCTCCTGAAGCCTGTGGTCTTGAACCGCTACTCCAGGACTGCTGGTCCTTCAGTTACCTCCTGCGGTTCATCAGATACATTTGAAGTTAAGGAGATCCTGGACACCAAAAATGTAGGAGGAAGAACCTTCCATCTAGTGGATTGGAAGGGATTTGGTCCAGAGGAGAGGTCCTGGGAGCCAGAGGAGAACCTCAATGCACCTACCCTCATTAAGAAGTTCCTCTCTCGCTATGGTCCCAAGAAGAAGAAGGGTGTAAGAGGGGGGATACTGTAAAGTCCGCGGTCGCAGACTCCTCTCAACCTGCTGACGCCTTCCTCCACGGAGATGCCAGCATTTGCGCCCGTCCTGGCCTGCTGTGACCACTAGGGAGCGTGCGAGAGATCAGTCCCGGCTGACCATGATCACCCTGGACTATAAGAAGGGCCCTGCCCCTTCACTCATTGCCTGAGTATCTGCCGTCAACAAGAAGTCGTCTAGATATGGGATAATTACTATGCCCTGACTTCTTACGAATGCTATGATCTCTGCCATAATTTTTGTAAAAATTCTGGGGGCGGAGGAAATGCCGAAAGGGAGGCAGACAAACTGGAAGTGGAGAATGGAAGGACCGTTCTGAATCGCGAATCTGAGGAATCTCTGGTAAGTGGGGTGGATAGGAACGTGATAATACGCATCCTTTAAAATCGATCGTACACATTGATGCCTCTTCCCTTATTAGAGGAATAGTCGATCTGATAGACTCCATCTTGAATTTTCGATATTTCACCCACTTGTTTAGGACCTTCAGGTTGATTATTGTCCTGTAGGAACCGTTTGGTTTTTTGACTAAGAAGATTTTTGAATAGTCGCCTTTGAATTTTTCGTTGTGGGGAACTGGAGTAATGGCTCTCAATTTGAGTAGTTTCTGGACGTCCCGGATAAGGATCTGATGAAGGTCTTTTGCTTGGTATTGGGTTATTAGAAATTTCTCTGGAGGAATGGAGGAAAATTCTATTTTGTACCCTTCTTCTATGATCTTTAGAACCCAGGGGTTCTGGGTTATTCCCGACCATTTGGGATAAAATTGTAGGAGTCTTCCTCCCACGCTCTTGGCGTCATTGCTTTGAGGGCTGAAATGAATTATTGAGGTTAAGGAGATATCCTCGACCCCTTCTTCCTTTGGGGTAACTCCAGCGACCGGACTTCACTTTCCCGCTGTAGTTCTGTAAGGTAGGTTCCCTCTGTTGGCGAAACCTCCCAAACTGAGGGTTTTTTTTTTGGTTTCTCTTCAGGAAACCCCTTTTTCCCATCTGCTGCATTCTCCAGCATGTTATCCAGGAGAGGACCGAACATCAGAGACCCTGTGAACGGGATAGAACATAATTTGTTCTTGGACTTCGTATCTACTGACCACATTTTGAGCCATAATGCTCTTCTAGAAGCATTTGAGAGAGCCCCATTCCTGGCAGCAAATCTAATAGATTCCGCTGAAACGTCTATCAAGAGTCCGGTTGCAGTCTTTAGTAAGGGTAGAGATTCTAATAGGTCTTGTCGTGATGTCTTCATCATCAAATGGGTCTCCAGCTGGTTTAACCATATAAACATTGCTCTTGCTACTGATGTGGCTGCGATATTAGTCGAGATCAAAGCAGAGGAAGATTCCCACGCTATTTTCAGTAGCCCGTCTGCCTTTCGGTCCATGGCGTCCTTCAACTGCGAGGAATCTTCAAATGGGATTGCGTTTTTTTTTTAGCAACCCTGGCTACTGGGACATCTACTTTTGGGATCTCATCCCAAGGTTTAGTGTCTTCTGGATCAAAGAGAAGTCTGTTTTTAAAATCTCTTGAAATGAAGAGCCTTTTTTCTGAATCTTCCCATTCAGTTGTCACCATTCTTTTGAGTTTTTCGTTTACCGGAAAAACCTTCGTTTTCTTTTCCGTTAGAACTCCAAACATCTCATCCTGGATGGTATGTGGTTGGTCTTCTTCGGGAATATCCATGGTTTCCCGTATTGCCTGAATTAAGGTATCAGACATCTCGGAAGAGAAGAATTTTTTTTTCTCTTGAGTGGAAGAAGTTGAAGGCAAGAGTTCCTCTCTTTCTTCTAACTCACCCTCTGATAGGTAATAACACTCCTGCTCCGAGTCAGACCCCTGAGAGGGAGAACAATATTTTTGATCCACTTCCATCCGTAGTCTTTTTGCCCGGGAGTGTGAGGGAGTTTCTTGAGGAGGGGCGAGGGAGGCTACTGACTGACTCACTTCTTCACGAATCATAGCCCTAAGTTCAGACATAAACGTTGGTTGTTCCTCTTTTAGTATTTTTGCAATACAATCCTGACACAATTGTTTCCTATGTGACTCTGCCAATTTTTTTGCACAAGTCACACATTTTTTAACCTTCTTTTTATCAGTTCGTCTCTGAGAGGAATCTTTATCCTAGAGAAAACAGAAGGTAGGTAAAGTATGGTGTGCATACATAAGGAGTCATAACCCTTACCCCAAGGGTGAGACTCACGTGACCCTGGGACATATCTGGAGTTCCTTCAGGACGAGGAAGTTCCATACCGCGACAGGTAACAGGCAATGCAATATGCAATCCACAAAATCAATCCAAGTTAGAGGTATCAGCTCTAACTACATACCTGTGCGTGTCCCTTTAAATGCGGGCGTTTTGAATTTCCCGCCTTCCAAGATGGCCGCGGACTGGAAGTAGCCCGACGTCATTTGCGGTCGGCTATTCGATGAGGTGCAGCCGCTCATAGCCGGCGACTGAGGCTTGCTATGCGACGCAGCGAGGATCCCTGCCGGTGCGTCCAAACCTATGAAGCTGCCGGTCCCCGCCTGGTCACGCGGCCAGGCCGAAGCCTGCTTGGGAATCCCGAACCCTACACACTACCGGAACCCTGCCTAGGATTCCTCCGGTAGGTGTCTTAGGTTGGGAGCTAAGGGACCTCTTGTTCCAGGGGTGTTAGCCTAGGCTTTAGGCGGAAGAGAAGGGGGAGTGCACGGACACCCCGATCTTGCCCCCTGCCCGAGTTTTTTCCTGCAGTAACACAGGAGCGACGTCTCTCTGCTCCTGACCCTGTAGGGACAGGAAGAATACTGGCAAGTGGGTGGTGGCAGGGGCCTCTTAACCTCTCTGTCTTCCTGTCCCTACAGAGGTCAATAGGGCAACCTCCTGTGGTGCGGTCATGAGGGATGTACTGGAAAACAGTAATTCCGGCATTATTTGTTTTTTTATTTTTTACAGTGTTCGCCAAGTGGCTTAAATAACATAATAGCGTTATAGTTGGGGTTGTTATGGAAGCGGCGATACCAAATAAGTGTAACTTTTTAACTTTTATTTATTTTTTCATAATAAAGCATTTTGGAAGGGGAAAAAGTGTTTTTTCATTTTTTTTTTCCACTTATTTATTAATAACTTTATTAAACTTTTTTTTACTAGTCCCACTAGGGGACTTTACTATGCGATCGTCCGATCGATTTTATAATACGGTGCAATACTTCTGTATTGCAGTGTATTACCGCCTGTCCGTTTACAACAAACAGGCATCTGCTAGACCATGACAGAGGCATCCACTACAGGCAGACCTGGGGGCCTTTATTAGGCCCCCGGCTGCCATAGAAGACACCAGCAGCCTGCGATCACATGTAGGGTGCCGGTGGGGTGAGAGAGGGAGCTCCCTCCAACTCTGCATAACCACTTAGATGCGGAGCACACTATTGAGCGCCGCATCTAAGGTGTTAAACGGGCGGATTTCTATCCGCCTGCTTGAGCAGCGATGCCCCAAGTTCTCAGCTACCGGAGGAAGCTGAGAACAGGGAGTTTTAACAGCTCCCGGTGTTGCAGATTTATTCTGATGCAGCGCCGTGAAAAGGCGTATGCATCAGTATAAAGCCCGTTAGTGGCCGCCGTGAAAAGGTGTATTGGCGGTCACTAACGGGTTAAATAAGGGTTTATATTACACGTGTGCAGATAAATCTTTACTACAATTTAGTAGAACTGAAGACGTCACCTGAATAAGTAGTGAAACGTCTTTATGATTTCTAATACAATTCCAGTAGGGTTTTCCCCGTTACATGATTTTTTGGCAGACAATGAACCTGTCACATGTAAACATTGATCTGACAAATGTCACCTGACACCAATATAAATCTATTTACTAGAACATCTTCACCATATGGAAAGGACAAGGCACTGCTGAGACATGAACTCAGGATCCTGTGTACTAGACCGGCGCTATATCCAGGTCACAGTTCCAATATAAGGGTATGTTCACATGACAGTGCAAAATACGTCTGAAATTACGGAGCTGTATTCTGGAGAAAACAGCTCCTGAATTTCAGACGTTTTTGCATGTACTCGCGTTTTTCGCAGCGTCTCTTACGGACGTAATTGGAGCTGTTCTTCAGTGGAGTCAATGAAAAAACGGCTCCAAATACGTCCCAAGAAGTGTCCTGCACTTCTTTGACGCGGGCGTAATTTTACGCGCCGTCTTTTGACAGTGACTCGTAAAATTACACCTCGTCTGCACAGAACATCGTAAAAACCATTGCAGGCAATGGGCAGATGTATTGGAGCCGTCTTTTCAGGCGTAATTCGAGGCGTAAAACGCCTCCATTACGTCTGAAAATAGGTCGTGTGCACATACCCTAAGAGCCCGGGAGTCTTAATTGTCTGTTTTTCCACTTCTATTTTTCTAATGAAAGTCATATGTAGCTACAATGTTTGTGTCAGTTCCTCAACTTCAGGCATTTATCAAACTTTGTTTTTATTATCAAAACCCACATGGGTTTTGCTTCATTAAGTTTTTCTGTATTTTTCAATAAAAGACATTACATATCAAATCAGACATATAAAATGCCCTAACACCCCACCCCCAATACCAGTGGAGCTTTAATAAAGATAAATAATTTTTATATATATATATATATATATATATATATATATATATATATATAGGTAGATAGATAAATAAATAGATAGAGAGAGAGACATAGGACAAAGGAACGGCACCAGGACTTCAATGAAGATGAAAAACGGTTGCTTTATTCACCTCAAGTGAGAGACGTTTCGGTTCAAGACAGAACCTTTCTCAAGCTACCACATAATGCAAAGTGTCAAGTTTATATAGGAAGTACATACAATAATTAATCACAATCCAAGAGAAGAGGCAGCACTCAAATGTAGTAGAAAAATCCAAAAAGTGCAGCTCCTATAACTTGTTTGTTCCGTACACTAATTGATCAATACTTATTATATGTATAATTAGTGAATAAAAATACAAAATCTTTACATTTTTAACCCATCCACAGAGTCAGTGAGATGAAGTGTACAAAATACACAATAAAACACCATATGACAATTGAATCATATATATATATATATATATATATACTGTCAACAACTGTAAAAGTGTATAATCAGCTATCAGGACATAATTGGAAAGGGGCAGAGGCCAATTAATATACATAAATAATTTCAGAATAGTACAGTACCGAGTTGCAATGCTCCAAATTCGTGGCGTCTGTGCGCATCCACCGCGCATTCTCCAAGATGGCGCCCAAACCGGAAGGTCGACTGAATGGACCGCATCAGGTCATAGGAGAACCACCGCGCATGTGCACGACGGCGCTTGCGTTCCAGCACTAAATATGACGCTAATTCCCTAATTCTACATACATAATTGAGAGAGGACAATCACTGCAAAGAAATGTCATACTCCATTGAAATCGGTGGAGCATGACATATATATCACAGCTAGGACCAAAGTGTTTGTAAAAATTACAAAACACAGTGGGGATAATCCCAAAAGGCAAAACCAATGAAGATAAAGATACATAACAGAAACTATGTCCCAAACCAGGTTGTCCATCCAAACTGTCAAATACGGTGGTGTGACAACAACTAGGAACAATATCAGCTCTAAACCTAGAGATTTCAATAGTACAAAATCCTAAAGAATTTAAGGTTTAAACGTAAAGTCAATTCCGCTGGTATGTATCATAACCTCATTGGTTGCCACATATACTTGTTCAAGGAAATAAACCTCTCTATGCACAGCAATCATATTTCCTAATGATAAATAAACATGTGTCCTCAAAATTTAGGGAAGGGGAAGTGAAAAGAAATGGATATTGACATAATACCCCACTTTTTGGAGAATACCATACAAAGAAATCAACGGCCTCTGCTCCCTTGCAACTAACGTCCAATTTGCTTCACAGTAAGTGAATATCTGTGGAAAAATAGATAAAAAAGACCAGTGATTAATCCACAAAATGTATGGATGAATTACATACGGGATATACCATAAAAATACACCTGGAAAAAAGTCAATATAAGACTCAAATTCCTACATGTATATAAACTAACTATACTACAACGATCAGATACAAACCATAATCCCCAGCCAGTGCTTGCTCAGTGAGCTCTAAACTCCTCTCCAGGTTTACAATGCTCCTAACTGCTGCACGTTGAATATTTAGATCCAATACCTGGGCTGCCAAATACACAACATGCCGCATCTAGTGCACAGATATTCACCCTCAAACGGCTGTTCAAGGCACACATACATGCACAAGACACACCTGGTAGCATTGTCCATGGAGCACAATTTTAAATGGGATAAACAGTATAGTAACACAAATAATTAACTTCTGTTTTATACAGAACACAAAACAATGCACAAAGAAAATTGACCAAACCATAATAATCAGCAAAATCGCACTTTACTAGTGGACTCGAGGAGGATGAGCTGCCCAGGTCCTGATGCAGTTTAGCAGTCTCAAACCATAACATTTCCTCCACCATGATCTCAAGGAATTTACAGGTTTCTTTCTCGTGAAACCCAGTCTATAATTTATAATATTCATAATTTAACATGTCTTCTGATACTGGGGGACAAATTACTTTTTGATTCTTCTTTCCATAGCAGACTGTTCCAGAAGTCATGTTATTTGCCTAGCTGTTCACGAGCAAACTAAAGTCTAGATCTGATGTTTTTTTTCTGGATAACTAAGGTTTTGCTTTGGAGCACCCCATGTAGCTTTAATTTTTGCCGCATTTTTGGAATGGTAGACATCAAGAGAATCAAAATCTGCAGTAGATCTTTAAAGAAATTCTGGGGTTCTCAGAAACTTCTCTCAGAATCTTGTGTTCTGCTCTCAGGCTGATCTTACTGAGACAGACTGGCCTGGACAAATTGGCAGTTGTCTGAAATTTCCACATGCAGATTGTTTTCTGGACAGTGGAATGATTGACATCTAATAGTTTTGCCATTTTCCCTTTCCTGAATCATAGACATCCATAACCTTTCTGAAGGCCTCAGAGCGCTACGGTTCTCGGCATAGTGATACCAGACATTTCAATAACAAAGGGAAACCAAACATCAGGGGATTAACCCCTTAACGCCGAATATATCCGTCCTCAGCAGATGCTAGTTCGCGCAGGAGAACGGATATATCCGTCCTGTGATGGTGCGGGTGCTGACAGTGTACCCACGCGATCAGCGGCAGGAGCACGGCTGTTATACACAGCCTGGCTCCTGCTGCAGCTGCCGGAATCGAAGCACGCTCCGATTCCGGCAGTTTAACCCATTAAATGCCGCTGTCAATAGTGACAGCGACATCTAATGTGTTTGACAGAGGGAGCACCCTCTGTCACCCCATCGTTGCCCCGGCAAAGAAATCACGGGTCACCGTCGGGTTACCATGGCAGCCGGGGTCTAACAAAGACCCCCAGGTCTGCCTTCAGCAAATGCCTGTGAGGCGATGCCGGAGGCATGCCCTAATAGATTGCCTGTCAGTTTTACACGGACAGGCAATAATGCTTTGGTGTACTAAAGTATACCAAAGCATTATATATGCGATTGGCAGATCGCATAGTGAAGTCCCCTAGTGGGATTAAAAAAAAAAAAATATGTAAAATCAGTTAAATAAAGTTCGTGAAAAAAAAAATTAAATTAGTGAAAATCAAAAGTGTCAAAACAAATAACACATACACATATATGGTATCCCCGCGATCGTAACAACTTGAACAATAAAATGAACACATTAATTAAACCGCCGGATGAACGGCGTAAAAAAAAAACGCAAAAAACTCTTTTCTCCCATTCCCCCCATAAAAAATTAAATAAAAATTAATCTATAAGTCCTATGTACCCCAAAATAGTACTAATGAAAACTACACATTGGTCCGCAAAAATAAAGCCCACATACGACCACATTGACGGAAAAATAAAAAAGAATTACGTCTCTTGGAATTCGGCGATGCAAAAACAAGTTATTTTTTTCTAAAAGGCTTATTGTGCAAACGTAGGAAAACATATAAAACCTTTACATATTTGGTATCCCCGTAATCGTGCCGACCCATAGAATAAAGTTAACATGTTATTTACGCTGCATAGTAAACGGCGTAAATTTATAACGTGAAAATCAATGCTGGAATAGCTGCTTATTTTCAATTCTCTCCTAAAATAAAGTTAATAAAAGTTAATCAATATGTTATAAGCATCTAAAAACTGTGTCGACGGAATAAAAAAAAAAGTTACGACTCTTGGAATGCGACGGTGAAAAAACAAAAAATAATCCTTGGTCATTAACATGCAAAATGGCCTGGTAATTAAGGGGTTAAATGAGACACGTTCCTCCTGGATCCTGTCTAAGGCTGGAATCACACAGGTTTTTTTTAGGCAAATTAAAAAGTGTATGAAAAGAATTGGGAAATATAAATGAAGGACTTTTCTTTCCGGCTGGATCCACTTCTGGCTTTGAGATGCAGTTGGATGCTACAGAAACAACCCACTTAGATGTATGGAACTATTTACAGTTTCAGAAATTTATACTAGAAATCTGCCACAAGTGAATCTACCCTGAGGGTAAGAACAGACGGAAAGGCAACCACAACATAGCCACATAGGTGGCGAATGGACACGCGATTTAGCCGGTAAATTATTCAATTAGATAGTTACTTTGTTAGTGTTTTTTTCTTCTATTCCATCACCTTCATCTTTTTATGCTGTTTTAATGAAAGTCAAATATAAAATGTCCATATATGTTAAAAACAAAAACGTTTACATTGTCCTTACGGTCACTCTGGATTCTCCTTCAGTGTGGGGGAATTTATGAATACAGTAATAAGAAGCGAGATTCATGGTGGCAATTCAGCTTCTCTGCTTTGTAAGTAAACCAGGCACTTCTTTTCTTCTTTATATCCACAGTACTTTTTCTTCATAGATTCCGGTCACAGTTGAGCACAGGTAAATATAATTTGGGTGTTTGGCAGATCCAGGCTAATTCCAGCCAAAAAATAAACAAACACTCTTATTGGCTGTTTAACCCGTTACTGAACGCCAATACGCCTTTTCACGATCCCTGCTCGAACGGGTCAGATCGATATGAGTTTAACCCCCTCAGATACGTCACCCAAAAAGCGAGCACCGTATCTGAGTGTTTTTGGAGAGAGGGAGGGAGCTCCCTCTCCCACCCCACCAGCACCCTGCGCATGATAGCAGAGTGCCGGTGTCTTCTATATCAGCCGGGGGGCCCAATAAAGGCCCCGAGGTCTGCCTGTAGCGTATACCTGAAAAAAATTAAAAAAACACCTTTTCCCCATACAAAATGTTTTATTATTAAAAGGACAAAACAAAAAAAGTTCAAAAGCTACATATATTTGGTATTGCCACGTCCATAACGACCCCAACTATAAAGTTATTACATTATTTAACCCACACAGTGAACGTCATAAAAAAATAAAATAAAAAAAACATGCAAAAATCCGTTTTCTATGAATCCTGCCTTAAAAAAAAATTTGATAAAAAGTGATCAAAAAGTCGCATGTACTCCAAAATGGTGCCGATAAAAACTACAAGTCTTCCCGCAAAAAAAAGCTCTCATACAACTGCATCGGCGGAAAAAAAAAAAAAAGAAAAGACATCGCTCTTCAAATATGGAGACACAAGCACAAATAATTAAAAAAAAAAAAAAATACATTGTTTTTTACTGTGTAACCATAGTAAAACCTACAAAATCAATATAAATTTGGTATTGTTGCCATCATAACAACCCGCTGAATAAAGTTATTGTGTTATTTATACCACACGATAAATGGCGTAAATTTAGGATGCAAAAAAGTGTGGCGGAATTGTTTTTTTTTATTCCCCCCAAAAATGCTTTTTTAGAAAAGTTATTCAATAAAATTCCATGTACCACAAAATGGCGCTGTTACAAAATACAACTTGTCCTTACAAAAGACAAGATCTAATACAGCTATGTCGACTAAAACAAAAAAGTTATAGCTGTTTGAATGAGACGATGGAAAAAACGTAATAAATAGCTTGGTCATTAAGGCCTAAAATAGGCGGGTCACTAAGGGGTTAAAGTCTGTGAATAATTTGATGTGTTTCAAATATTTTTTTTTTTATCTTATAGCATTTCCCACATTCTAAACGAGATTATGGTTTCTACTTCATGTGAATTCTCTGCAAAGTTCCAAAATGTAAATTTATTTTAAAAAACAAATATCTTCCACATATAGATCATCAAAATGGCTTCTCCCCTGTATGGTTTCTCCGATGAGCCCTCAGCTTTGCTTTAGTAGTAAAACATTTCCCACATTCTGAACACTACTATAATTTCTCTCCTGTGTGACTTCTCTTATGTACAACAAGACTTGATTTATCTGTAAGACATTTCCCACATTCTGGACATGAATATGGCTTCTCTCCTGTGTGACTTCTCTCATGTCTAACAAGACCTGATTTATCTGTAAAACATTTCCCACATTCTGAACATGAATACGGCTTCTCTCCTGTATGACTTCTCTCATGTATAACAAGATGGGATTTATATGTAAAACATTTCCCACATTCTGAACATGAATATGGCTTCTCTCCTGTGTGACTTCTCTTATGTACAATAAGACCTGATATATCTGTAAAACATTTCCCACATTCTGGACATGAATATGGCTTCTCTCCTGTGTGACTTCTCTTATGTACAATAAGACCTGATTTATCTGTAAAACATTTCCCACATTCTGAACATGAATATGGCTTCTCTCCTGTGTGAATTCTCTTATGTTTAACAACATAGGATTTTGTTATAAAACATTTCCCACATTCTGAACATGAATACAGCTTCTCACCTCTGTGAATTTTCTCATGTGTAACAAGAGCTGATTTATTTGTAAAACATTTCCCACATTCTGAACATGAATATGGCTTCTCTCCTGTGTGACTTCTCTCATGTCTAACAAGATGTGATTTATTTGTAAAACATTTCCCACATTCTGAACATGAATACGGCTTCTCTCCTGTGTGACTTCTCTCATGTCTAACAAGATGTGATTTATTTGTAAAACATTTCCCACATTCTGAACATGAATATGGCTTCTCCCCTGTGTGAATTCTCTCATGTCTAACAAGATTTGTTTTCAATTTAAAACTTTTCCCACATTCTGCACATGAATACGGCTTCTCACCTGTGTGACTTCTCTCATGTATAACAAGATGTGATTTATGTGTAAAACATTTCCCACTTTCTGAACATGAATATGGCTTCTCTCCTGTATGAAGTCTCTCATGTATAACAAGACCTGATTTATCTGTAAAACATTTCGCACATTCTGGACATGAATACGGCTTCTCTACTGTGTGAATTCTCTCATGTCTAACAAGATTTGATTTAAATTTAAAACATTTCCCACATTCTGAACATGAATACGGTTTCTCTCCTGTGTGACTTCTCTCATGTATAACAAGATTTGATTTATCTGTAAAACATTTCCCACATTCTGCACATGAATACGGATTCTCTCCTGTGTGAATTCTTCTGTTTGTTAAAAGACCTGAGATTTTTTTGAACGGTTTACCACATTGAAACCTTTTACCCCCTTTCTGGGCTGTACTTGTGGTAACAATCTGTGATTGGGTAGAAGGTTCCTCATTATTAGTGAAATTATATGATAGGTCTTTACTGTGAAGTCCTGGATGTATATTAAGGGTAATGAGGTTTTCTCCTGAAGAGCGCTGGATGATATCTTCATCGTCTACTTTATAATTTAGCAATAACGTGAAGTTTCCCTCAGAGTTCTTACTGGGATTTTCTGTTAGGATTAAAAAAACAAACTGTGATTTTGTTTCACAATAGAAAAGTTGACAAATTTATAACATTTGTGTTAGGCTGGAAACACACATGCCGTGTTTTGAGCCAAAGTCAGAAGTGTATCAAGCAGGAAGAAGTTTAAGCCAAGCCTTTTGACTCCATTCCAGCCTTATAACGCTTTGTATAACAATACATGACAGTCCAGGATTCTGGTCTACACTCAGTTCTCCACTATTAATTTATTACATAAAGCTCGACATAATAAAATAATTTTTGGGAAAAAGCAGAACCTTGTCTGGTAATGAAGCCTGTTCTCTGCTAACACATTTGGACTTTTAAATACTAATAAGGCATACACAATCTTAACTTAATATTGTTACAGTCTAATATTGCCCACAGTCTACATTTAACAAGATAATGTGTCATGAGACAAATCAAAGGATGAATTCATGGACATGATAATGAGGTCTGCATATCCAAATGGCTGAACAGTCACCGGATCTCAATTTTATAGATCATCTTTGGGATGTAGTGGAATAGACAGAGTGAAGTTAATAATCAGAATCTGTAATACAGGTTTCCAGTACATAGTAATATCATTCCACTAAGAATTCAGGCTGTTGTAAGGGGAAAGAGTGTCCTATCAAGTACTGATAATGTGAACCTAATGAAATGAAGTGGCCTCATTCAAGTTTTAGTCATGTGACAACTTAATAGCAAATTGTCGTTCTATTTCTCTCCAACCTATATGTATTTGGTCTTGTTTTTCTCAAAACATATAGGGCTTCGACGTTGTGTAATACAATAAGTGATATATTTAACTGTGATGGAGTGGGAGAGTCGGAGAGGAGAAAACTCAGCAGGATGTTTTAAAATGTCCTTGCAGAGATAGGTGTGGACCACCAGGACATTTATAATCTATGGGCAGTCAGCAACTGGTTAAAATAGGTGCTTTCTAATAATCATGGATATATTTTTTAATCCAATATAAAAACCACATCTTTAAACCCACTTTGAAAACTTCTTAAAGACCTTTAAAGCGTACCTAATTTTAAGACGACTTTTCAGAATAATCTGTTATATGTGTGTACAGGAGGAATAACACTATTTCTGGCCATTACATGACTTGTATATGGCATTCTTTTAGCAGTTTTCCCTCTGCAGGCTCGATCTATAATTCTCAGTTTTCCCTGAGGTAGTGGGTGTAGCTTAACTGCCATCATGTCTTCTATACACTGCACACAGAGCAGAGAGCCACCCTGGTCTACTATCTCTCTGTAGCACACCCTTAGAAGCTGCAGCAGCATGGAGCACATCATACAGCAAGCAGTAAGGAGCAGTGTAGTGGAAAATCCAGCACAGAGGTGACATATAACTCTTACCAGAGGCCTATGTCAACTCTCTCTGCTTCTGCTCCCCCTCTCCTGTTCAAAGTCCTTTATTGACAACAGCATCTGTGTCTATGTGCTCCTGCTCCCTCATTCTGCTTCCCCTTCCTTTCCCATAGACTTCTATAAGCAGCAGCGTCTGTGTGTCTCTCACCTAGTGGCACTAACTTCACATAAAATTTTCATGGATAAAACAGCTAAACTATAACAGTAAGTGAATTACAAAGTTGATATATATCAGGAATACTATTAGATACCACAAGTTGTTTGAAAAGTTAGGGTCCATTTAAAGAAAACATGTTCCAAAAAGTGTATAGTAGATTACAGTGGAGATCTGATTGCTTGATATTGCAGCCTAAGGTTGTACTACGGAAATATCCTGAAGACAACATGCCCCCTTGTGACATGTGTGCAGATTTGTCATGGGGACCTTGTGTGTTTTCTAATAGCTCCTCAATTATTGTCCCAGGCTCATATTAAATATAGAACTATAATGAGGATCTTTCTTCTCAGCGGTTATTATTACAAGATTTGTAATGGAAGAACCAAATAAATAACAAAAGTATAAAGGAAATGACCAAAATGTATGTGTTTTTTCATTTCGATTGACTCTTAAAATGATGTTTAACCAGTTGAGGACTGCCCACTGTGTACGTATGCTGCAGGTTTAAGTTTGCTGCCTGAGTGATTGAGCAGCTAAATGTCGCGTGCCCGGTCGTCAGAGACAGCCAGGGACCCTGAAAAGAAGACAAAAATTGTTTTTTACCACTTGTCTTCTCTGCACTCATGTACACAACGCTCAATGAGCGCTGCGGCCTCTTTTGATGCCGGTGGTCATGTGACTAGTCACATGAGCGCCGAGATGCCGGTAGTAGGAGGCTGCTGCTGTATCTAACTAGACCCAGCACAGCCCTATCAGTGACAATAGTCACGATAACAGGGTTGATCTCCCCTGCTGTAAAGCGCCAGTTACAGAGGAAAAGTATAGTGTAAAAAAAATAAAATGAAATAATAAAAGTTCCCCAAATGTCTTTTCTGATGGAAAGGCCATAAAAATAAAAGTTAAAAAATAAACAAAAATGAAGAAAAAATGACACATAAACCCCTACCCTAACGCATGGTCACCTACATGTACGTAAAAAGCGTTAAGGGGAAGTATGGAGCGCGCTCACGGGCAGAGCACGCTCCATACTCAACGGATGTCGGCTGTGTAATACAGCCGACACCTTACTGCAACGGGTAGAATCCAAGATCAGTTGATTCCGCCCGTTTAGCCCCTTAGATGCCGCAGTCAATTGCGACTGCAGCATCTAAGGCATTAGAAAAAGGGTCCGGCCAGCTCAAAAACCTCATCGGTCTTCCCGAAACGCGATTGCACGAAGCTGATGGTTGTCATGGCAGCCTGGGGGCCTAATGAAGGCGCCCAGGTCTGCCATTTCTGTACTCCCACGAAGTCCTGCCAGATGCCTGTAAGAATAAATGATATACTGCTATACATTATCGTTGCAGTATACACAGCAAGTGATCGCTAGTTCAAGTTCCCTGGAGGGGGGCGGGGTGGCTAATGAAAAAAAAAAAAAAAAAAAAATAAACTGTAAAAAATAAAACTAAAAGTTACAAAAAACCAAAACCTTTTCCCACCTGTTCTCTAAAGTAATGTTAACAAAAATGAAAATGAACATAACTGGTATTACCACATCCGTAAAAATGTAATCTATTACAATCTAATGTTATTTAACCCGCACGGTGAACGCAGTACGAAGAATAAAAAATTGTAATTAAAGACGCCATAATTGTTGTCTTTTTGTCACCCCAAGAAATCTAATAGAAACTGAAAAAAAATTCACATGTATCCCAGAAAGGTATTAATAAAAACTATCGCCCCACAAAAAATAAGCAATCACACCACCCAATCAAGCACATTTTTTCCAATAAGATGTAGTTTTATCTCTAAATTGTTCATTTTCTTAACAAATAAAGGAGAAAAAGCACCCCAACATTTGTAAGGAAAATTCTCCAGAGTACGGAAATACCCAATATGTGCTCATAAACTGCTCAGAAGGGAAGGAGCACAGATTTTGATGGATTAGTTTCCTAGCCCCATGTTGCATTTGCAAAACACCTTTGGGACCAAAACAGTGGAAACACCCTAAAAGTGACCCCATTTTGGAAACGACACCGCTTAAGACATTTATCAGAGGTTAGGGATGTCACGATACCTGAATTTGGACTTCGATACCGATACCAAAACGATACTTTGCCAACAGTAATTAAAAAAATAAAAAATTCTTCCATTTTCTGTTGTGAGGCATGAGGTGTTATTGAATTTTGAATGTGCCTCACATTAATAGTAATTAACCCCATCATGTTTCGCAGTCATAATTGGTTAATATGTGAGGTACATGATGGGGTTAATTACTAGTAATGTGAGGAACATGGAGGTTAAATTCATCACACCTCGTGCCCCACAATAAGTGAAAGAAAGCAGTTTTTATTTTATTTTTTTACAGCGTACACATAATAAATGACGGAATTTTTTTTTGAGGAGGTTATTACGGCCGCGCTAATACCGAATATGTGTATTTTATGTATTGAGACTTAGTTGAATGTTTATTGTAAAAATAATGTATGTATTTTTTTTTATTTAATATTACTTTATGTTTTTACTTTATTTTTTAAACTTTAATGTACTGGCATATATCTATATGCCAGTACATTAGCCTGTGTACGGATAGTACACAGGCAGTTGTTAGGGCATACTGAGGTATGTCCTAACAACAGGAAATATGGTAAGATAGCCCTGGGGTCCTTCAATGGACCCTGGGCTGTCTGCCTATATATGGTATGTCCCTCAATCTCGTCACAGGAATTCCCTGTGACGCGATCCAAAGTGCATCCCCCCTGCTCATTTTTCCCTGAATGCTGCAGTCAGCTTTGATTGCAGCATTCAGGTGAATAACGGTGCAGATAAGAGGTTTCCCTGATCTCCGCCGGCGGGGATGTGTAATACAGCATTGACCCGCTCCTGACATTAAAAGCATCTGCGGTCAGCATGAAGTGATGCGGCAGGCGCTGCACTAATGAGCGACGGTGCAGGCACTCAAGATAGAACATAGGGGTGTTTTGCAGTGCGCCCGCCATGTTCGGTCTTCATTGACGGCAATCATTAGTACAGCGCCGGCAGCATCACATCATCCTGACGGCGCGCACTTGTTGTCAGGACTCAAAGCGGGGCGATGGCTGTATTACACAGCCGCAGCCCCGCTCTCATACATTCATGTATTACTATACTGAGCTGTGCGGCCGCAGAGCTTAGTATCGAAATACACGAAATAACGGTATCGAACCGTTTGGGGATGAACAGTATCGAAGTTTCTATGCATCGTGCATCCCTATTAGGAGTGTAGAGCATTTTGACCCCACAGGTGTTTTCCTGAAATGAATGTGCTCCGGATGGTAAAAAGTGAAAATTGCAATTGTTCCACAGATATGCCATTTCAGAGTCCAATATGTTGTGCCCAGCTTGTGCCACTAGAGAAACACACCCCAAAAATTGTTAAAAGGTTCTCCTGGTTATAGCAATACCATATATGTGGTAGTAAACTGCTGTTTGGGCACACTGTAGGGCTCAGTATTGAGGCAGCGTCTTTTGGCGCCTGGATTTGGCTTGGTAGTAGTATGGTATATGTAATATGTGAGGATTACATCAGGGTATATGTAATCTGTGCAGTACATAAGGGCATATGTAAACCGTGTGGAGTACATCAGGGCATATGTAATATGTGCGGAGTACATCAGGTATATGTAATATGTGAGGAGTACATCAGGATATATGAAATCTGTGAGGAGTACATCAGGATATATGTAATCTGTGAGGAGTACATCAGGGTATATGTAATATGTGAGGAGTACATCAGGATATATGTAATATGTGAGGAGTACATCAGGTATATGTAATATGTGAGGAGTACATCAGGGTGTATGTAATATGTGAGGAGTGCATCAGGATATATGTAATCTGTGAGGAGTACATCAGGGTATATGTAATATGTGAGGAGTACATCAGGGTATATGTAATATGTGCGGAGTACATCAGGGTATATGTAATGTCAGGAGTACATCAGGATATATGTAATCTGTGAGCAGTACATCAGGGTATATGTAATATGTGAGGAGTACATCAGGATATATGTAATATGTGAGGAGTACATCAGGGTATATGTAATATGTGAGGAGTACATCAGGGTATATGTAATATGTGAGGAGTACATCAGGGTATATGTAATATGTGAGGAGTACATCAGGGTATATGTAATCTGTGAGGAGTACATCAGGGTATATGTGATATGTGAGGAGTACATCAGGGTATATGTAATATGTGAGGAGTACATCAGGGTATATGTAATATGTGAGGAGTACATCAGGGTATATGTAATATGTGAGGAGTACATCAGGATATATGTAATCTGTGAGGAGTACATCAGGGTATATATGTAATATGTGAGGAGTACATCAGGGTATATGTAAGATGTGAGGAGTACATCAGGGTATATGTAATATGGGTGGAGTACATCAGGGTATATGTAATATGTGAGGAGTACATCAGGGTATATGTAATCTGTGAGGAGTACATCAGGGTATATGTAATCTGTGAGGAGTACATCAGGGTATATGTAATATGTGAGGAGTACATCAGGGTATATGTAATATGTGAGGAGTACATCAGGATATATGTAATATGTGAGGAGTACATCAGGATATATGTAATATGTGAGGAGTACATCAGGATATATGTAATATGTGAGGAGTACATCAGGGTATATGTAAGATGTGAGGAGTACATCAGGGTATATGTAATATGGGTGGAGTACATCAGGGTATATGTAATATGTGAGGAGTACATCAGGGTATATGTAATCTGAGGAGTACATCAGGATATATGTAAACTGTGAGGAGTACATCAGGGTATATGTAATATGTGAGGAGTACATCAGGGTATATGTAATATGTGAGGAGAACATCAGGGTATATGTAATATGTGAGGAGTACATCAGGGTATATGTACTATGTGAGGAGTACATCAGGGTATATGTAATCTGTGAGGAGTACATCAGGGTATATGTAATACGTGAGGAGTACATCAGGGTATATGTATACGTGAGGAGTACATCAGGGTATATGTAATATGTGAGGAATACATCAGGGTATATGTAATATGTGAGGAGTACATCAGGGTATATGTACTATGTGAGGAGTACATCAGGATATATGTAATCTGTGCGGAGTACATCAGGGTATATGTAATATGTGAGGAGTACATCAGGGTATATGTAACATGTGAGGAATACATCAGGGTATATGTAATACGTGAGGAGTACATCAGGATATATGTAATACGTGAGGAGTACATCAGGGTATATGTAATATGTGAGGAGTACATCAGGGTATATGTAATCTGTGAGGAGTACATCAGGGTATATGTAATACGTGAGGAGTACATCAGGGTATATGTAATATGTGCGGAGTACATCAGGTATATGTAATATGTGAGGAGTACATCAGGATATATGAAATCTGTGAGGAGTACATCAGGATATATGTAATCTGTGAGGAGTACATCAGGGTATATGTAATATGTGAGGAGTACATCAGGATATATGTAATATGTGAGGAGTACATCAGGATATATGTAATATGTGAGGAGTACATCAGGGTATATGTAATATGTGAGGAGTACATCAGGGTATATGTAATATATGTGGAGTACATCAGGGTGTATGTAATATGTGAGGAGTGCATCAGGATATATGTAATCTGTGAGGAGTACATCAGGGTATATGTAATATGTGAGGAGTACATCAGGATATATGTAATATGTGCGGAGTACATCAGGGTATATGTAATGTCAGGAGTACATCAGGATATATGTAAACTGTGAGCAGTACATCAGGGTATATGTAATATGTGAGGAGTACATCAGGATATATGTAATATGTGAGGAGTACATCAGGTATATGTAATATGTGAGGAGTACATCAGGTATATGTAATATGTGAGGAGTACATCAGGGTGTATGTAATATGTGAGGAGTGCATCAGGATATATGTAATCTGTGAGGAGTACATCAGGGTATATGTAATATGTGAGGAGTACATCAGGGTATATGTAATATGTGCGGAGTACATCAGGGTATATGTAATGTCAGGAGTACATCAGGATATATGTAATCTGTGAGCAGTACATCAGGGTATATGTAATATGTGAGGAGTACATCAGGATATATGTAATATGTGAGGAGTACATCAGGGTATATGTAATATGTGAGGAGTACATCAGGGTATATGTAATATGTGAGGAGTACATCAGGATATATGTAATATGTGAGGAGTACATCAGGGTATATGTAATATGTGAGGAGTACATCAGGGTATATGTAATCTGTGAGGAGTACATCAGGATATATGTAATATGTGAGGAGTACATCAGGGTATATGTAATCTGTGAGGAGTACATCAGGGTATATGTAATATGTGAGGAGTACATCAGGGTATATGTAATCTGTGAGGAGTACATCAGGGTATATGTGATATGTGAGGAGTACATCAGGGTATATGTAATATGTGAGGAGTACATCAGGGTATATGTAATATGTGAGGAGTACATCAGGGTATATGTAATATGTGAGGAGTACATCAGGATATATGTAATCTGTGAGGAGTACATCAGGGTATATGTAATCTGTGAGGAGTACATCAGGGTATATGTAATATGTGAGGAGTACATCAGGATATATGTAATATGTGAGGAGTACATCAGGGTATATGTAAGATGTGAGGAGTACATCAGGGTATATGTAATATGGGTGGAGTACATCAGGGTATATGTAATATGTGAGGAGTACATCAGGGTATATGTAATCTGTGAGGAGTACATCAGGGTATATGTAATCTGTGAGGAGTACATCAGGGTATATGTAATATGTGAGGAGTACATCAGGGTATATGTAATATGTGAGGAGTACATCAGGGTATATGTAATATGTGAGGAGTACATCAGAGTATATGTAATATGTGAGGAGTACATCAGGGTATATGTAATATGTGAGGAGTACATCAGGATATATGTAAGCTGTGAGGAGTACATCAGGGTATATGTAATCTGTGAGGAGTACATCAGGGTATATGTAATATGTGAGGAGTACATCAGGGTATATGTAATATGTGAGGAGTACATCAGGGTATATGTAATCTGTGAGGAGTACATCAGGGTATATGTAATATGTGAGGAGTACATCAGGGTATATGTAATATGTGAGGAGAACATCAGGATATATGTAATATGTGAGGAGTACATCAGGATATATATATAATCTGTGCAGAGTACATCAGGGTATATATAAACTGTGTGGAGTACATCAGGGTATAATAAGAGGGTATAATAATGGGGTAAATAATACAATTATCCATAGATGTGTGTTACGCTGTGATGCAATCCTTTATGCACAGGCCGGTGTCGCACTGATAAATGGTGTCCTTACTTATCCCCCTCTGCGTAGTTTGGGGAATTTTGCTGGGAAAGTGTTGTCCTGGTATAATACGGGCGCCCTCGCTTCCAGCAGATATGTTTGGGCCCTTCTCTTTGTGGTTCCCAAATATTAGAGCCCTGATAATCACCTCCTGATACAGAAGGAAAGTTCCCATCGGACCGGTTCATCTGCATATTTTTTCATCTTCGACTAATGGGAGCCATATCTTTATTTTTTCATAGGACGTAGTGGTTTGGGGGCTTTTTAGTAATACCATTGTGGGGTACATGCAACTTTTTAAACACATTTTATTCCATTTGTTTTAGGCAAACTGATCAAAAAACAGCAATTTTGTTTTAAATGTGTGTTCACTGTTCTGTATAAATCACGTTATCTTTATCCTGCGGGTTATTTTTATTTTATTTTGTTGATTGAGCAGAGTAAAGGCTTATTTTTCGTGGGCGAGCTGTAGTTTTTATTGGCACATACGACTTTTTGATCACTTTTTATTACATTATTTTTTAGCGCTAAAGTGACCAAATAAACAGCGATTCTGGCGGTTTCATTCATTTTTTTTACGGTGTTCACCATGTGATTTAAATAATGTTATATTGTAATAATTCAGACTTTTTACGGATGCGGTGATACCAATTTTGTTTATTTTTTACAATACTTTAAGAGGAAAAGTGGGAAAAGGTTTTTTTTTATTTTTGTACACCACTAAAAAAAATTTACTATTTTTAACACTTTTTATTAGTCCCTGCATGGGGTTTGGACCAGCGATCGTCAGACATACTAAGGTATTGAATTATTGTCATTTTTACAGGCTCTAAGTCTAGTGTATGACCAAATTCATACATCACCTTGTAGAGAACTTCTATGTGCAGTCACAGCTCCCTCAGGTCCTGCACTATGTATGACACATTGTCTGACGTGTTACTGTAATGTAGAACTAAGGAGGAACCCCACCTTACCAAACCTCCCAATTCACTTTCTAATATCATTATTACTGACCTGTGGTAACACCTCCTGGAATTTCCTCCTCCACTTCACTCTTACATGGTTGATCGCCCCTCACCCGCTCTTCTTCTGCTTCATGCTCGGCTTTACTATTAGTCAGATCTTCCCCCTGATTTCACATATGGAACAATTCAGTACAATACAGCAGAGTGCGAAGAATCTAACAGATCAACATAAGAAACCACCAAAATCTATGACCCCATGACCAAAAAGCTCCACACCCCCCTATATAGATCTGGTATAGGGCTCAGCTTCATCTACCTGATGATTCTCTGGCACATTGTGATTTTCCTCTGGACAGTCCTGGGAATACAGAGGACTGGGACATTTCTCTGGTGGATTTCTCCTACTGGATCCATCTGTAGGAAACACGCAGTGGCGGAATAGATTATTTACATGGGATGATATGAGAGTAGTATCTAGGTGATTCACTGTGTATAAGATAGCAAATGTAGTTCAAAAATGTAAATATATATTCACCGCCTGATAGAACGATTAAAAATAAATTTTATTATTAAATTGATAAAAGATATGGCTCAACCAGCCATTATTTCCAGAAGCAGGCAAAAGCAAGTGATTGGCGACAGTAGAGGTGTACCAGAGTGAACGAAGTTTCTCAAACACTCCAGGACCACCCTCCCTGCTTATTGTATAGTATTTCGCTACACCCTTGCCAATAGATAACAATCTATCCAGATCCAACGCGTTTCAGCAACACATCAAGAGTGATGCCTCATCAGGGATTACTAGATAGCAAGTTCAATTAGAATTGTTAGATTTCAAAAAGCTGGATAGCACTGTATATGTGCAGATTTTAGCCTCCAGACGCGTGAACGGCTCTGATACAATGACCGCACACGCGCCCGGGAAGCTGCAGGCTTATACGATTGAGAGCCCGCCCTCATTCCAATCGTCACCGGGGCACCCGCCAATCCGCATGTAACACGCACATTGTGACGTGCCGGAGGCGGCGCCTCACGATACAGACGACCAATGAGGGTATCTGGACGACAAGCGTCCATAGTTACTTAGGGGACGCTAGACGCGGCTCCTAAACTGCTGTCAACATCAAAAAACAAGGAATGGATCAAGAACGAATGTCCCTCCTATCACACATAGCACTGTCCCCAAACAAGCGGGGCAGTGTGAGGTGGAAGAGATATGTATCACGGGAGTCGTCAAGAGGAGACTGACCCCCAGTAATTCCATAGTTGCCTAGCAACTTATCGTTACCCTCCTAGCCAGGGATCAGACTCAGATAGAGGATGGATATAGCCCATTATCCCAAGGATTCTGCATAGCAGTCCTATACGAGCATCCTCCCAAAAACGGAGGATGCCCGGCAGAGGAGAAACTCCCATACATGGTTGCTCCCTTGATCTCAAGGCGCATACAAAGTGAATAGAAAGGAAAAAAGTCAGCAAGTGGAGAACAATGCAGCCACAAATCGCAATAGAAACCGCATAGTGTGAACAGGGACTGAAATACCATTTATCAGTCAAAATATAATATATTGATATATTCACAGAGACATCCCAAATTCTCAGAGATGCCATTGTCAGTCAAAATACTATATGTTGGTATATTCTCAGGGAAAACTGGGAGTAACCAAAATCACAACTTGTCACAACTAGGCACACATAGCTCGACAGAGAGGAATGAGAAATAAGAGGCACAAAGTAACTAGAGAAAACAAGAATAGGAGATTTGTTCATTCAGTCCATGGGGATTAATGGTCTGCATCCTAAAAATCCATTCAGCCTCCTTTTGTAGAATTTTCTTGTCCAGATCCCCCCCTCTCGCGAGCGGTCTGACATATTCAATTCCCTGAAAGCCAAGAGCAGTAGCATCCCCATCGTGACAGGACCATACGTGTCTTGATACCGGGGTGTCCACCTTCCTTCTGACATCCCCAATGTGGTCACGGATCCTTCTCCTAAACTCCCTTTTTGTTTTACCCACGTACTGTAGACCACATCTACAAGTAATCATGTATACAATGCCTTTCGTTTTACAGTTGATGTATGATCTGTTGTCAAATGTTTTACCAGTTTTCGTGCTTTTGAAACTACTGCTACATATAATGGACACACATGCTTTGCATGTTCCACATCTATAGGTACCTTTTAGACTGTTCTCCAACCAAGTACTGCATTGTGCCTGTGATAGTAGATGACTATGAACCAATCGGTCCCTAAGGTTCCGTCCCCTCCTGTATGTAATAAGCGGGGAGTCTCCTACCAGGTCCCCCACATCGGGGTCTGCCTTAAGGATGCCCCAGAACCGCTTAAGGACTTCCCTCACCTCTCTACTGGCAGAGTCAAAAGTACCGATCACTCTGATCGACTCTTCCTCCACTATCTTTGGTTTAGGGTTCAGGAGATCGTTCCTGTTGCAACCCAAGGCATTTTGATATGCCCCTTTCAGTACATCCCTGGGGTACCCCCTATGTCTGAATCTATTCTCGAGGTCACGTGCAGATACCCTAAAGTCCGAAATGGTGGAACAATTTCTCCGTGCCCTGAGATACTGGCCCTTCGGTATTCCTCTCTTCAGGCTAATTGGGTGCCAGCTTTCCCAGCGCAGTAAGCTATTGGTCGCAGTCTCTTTGCGGTACATATTCGTCTGTAACATCCCTGTGTCAGTTTTGGAGATCAGAATATCCAAAAATGTAATTTTGGTGTCTTGGATTTCAGATGTAAAAAATAGACCCAATTCATTGGCGTTCAGTATCTCCACAAACTCCTGAAAATCCCGCCTGGTCCCTGTCCACAAAATCAGAATGTCATCTATAAATCTAATCCAAAGTAAGATAGATGATGACCATTTATCCATAAGGTCACTGAACACAACCTCTTTTTCCCACCACCCCAGGTAAAGATTGGCAAAGGTAGGTGCACAGGGACTACCCATGGCCACTCCTCTGAGCTGGTGGTAAATCTTCTGATCAAATAAAAAGAAGTTGTGTTCTAGACCAAATCTCAACTGTTCAATGGTAAATTTATTATGGGCCTGATATTGTATCCCTTTATCCATTAGGAAATATTCAATGGCTCTACAACCCTGATTATGTGGGATGGAGCTATACAGGGACTCAACATCTAAAGATGCCAACAAAACATCGCCATCGCAGCGTATACCCTCCAGTCTTCTCAGTACATCCATGGTGTCCCTCACGTATGATGGCAGGGACACCACGAACGGCCTGAGGACCTGGTCCAGGTACAAACTCGCATTCTGCGTAAGGCTGTCAATCCCCGATACAATGGGGCGACCTTTCAAGGGATTCACCCCCTTGTGTATCTTGGGCAGGCTATAAAATGTTGCCATTTGAGGGTGCTCCTTAAGTATAAAATTCATCTCTCTGTCATTAATGAGATTGGCTGATTTCGCTGGACCAAGGATGTTCAAAAGTTTACCTTTAAAGTTTGCAGTAGGATTGCTGGTAAGTACCCCATAACAATTGCGATCATCAAGGATGTCATGGCACATCTTTCTATATTGTGGTCGATTCATCACCACAATATTCCCCCCTTTGTCAGAGGGTTTTATAATGATATTATCATCTCTTTCTAGAGATAGTAGGCCAGCCATCTCATTGCTAGAAATGTTAGAACAGTGTTCTCTTTGGTTGATCAATTTTAGCTGATCCTCAACCACCTTCACAAAGACATCAAATCGGTGTGTTGTCACTTAGGGGTGCATATTTTGTAGATGGAACCCGTAATTCGGTAAATGGGCCCTTGCCCTCCTCCCTGTGACCCTCCTCCCACAAACCCTCCAATAGTCTAAAATGTGGGAGATCTTCCTCCATGATGCCCAGCTCAAGACATTGTCGTTTATTATGCATTTTAAAAAACTTTTTCCATTTCAATTTTCTAGCAAAAAGATTCAAGTCCTTGACCCAAGTAAAGGGAGCGACCATGTATGGGAGTTTCTCCTCTGCCGGGCATCCTCCGTTTTTGGGAGGATGCTCGTATAGGACTGCTATGCAGAATCCTTGGGATAATGGGCTATATCCATCCTCTATCTGAGTCTGATCCCTGGCTAGTAGGGTAACGATAAGTTGCTAGGCAACTATGGAATTACTGGGGGTCAGTCTCCTCTTGACGACTCCCGTGATACATATCTCTTCCACCTCACACTGCCCCGCTTGTTTGGGGACGGTGCTATGTGTGATAGGAGGGACATTCGTTCTTGATCCATTCCTTGTTTTTTGATGTTGACAGCAGTTTAGGAGCCGCGTCTAGCGTCCCCTAAGTAACTATGGACGCTTGTCGTCCAGATACCCTCATTGGTCGTCTGTATCGTGAGGCGCCGCCTCCGGCACGTCACAATGTGCGTGTTACATGCGGATTGGCGGGTGCCCCGGTGACGATTGGAATGAGGGCGGGCTCTCAATCGTATAAGCCTGCAGCTTCCCGGGCGCGTGTGCGGTCATTGTATCAGAGCCGTTCACGCGTCTGGAGGCTAAAATCTGCACATATACAGTGCTATCCAGCTTTTTGAAATCTAACAATTCTAATTGAACTTGCTATCTAGTAATCCCTGATGAGGCATCACTCTTGATGTGTTGCTGAAACGCGTTGGATCTGGATAGATTGTTATCTATTGGCAAGGGTGTAGCGAAATACTATACAATAAGCAGGGAGGGTGGTCCTGGAGTGTTTGAGAAACTTCGTTCACTCTGGTACACCTCTACTGTCGCCAATCACTTGCTTTTGCCTGTTTCTGGAATAATGGCTGGTTGAGCCATATCTTTTATCAATTTAATAATAAAATTTATTTTTAATCGTTCTATCAGGCAGTGAATAGTATCTAGGTGACCCTCAAAACAGGTTTGTCTTTACAACGAATGAAAGTCCCCCCCCCCCTCTTACACTGCTGATCAGCCATTACATCCGTCTCCTCTTGTGCTTCATCTTTAACTTCAACCTTAATATGAATCAGATCTTCACCCTAAACAGACAAAAAAGAAAAAATGTAAAATGAAACTGGGTTCAATGACTTTATAGCAGAGTTGTAGTTTGGTTCTCCAGCACACGGGGCAAAGATTCAGTTTGCCCCCCCCGCCCCCAACATCTCTTTCTACCTCGCCATCATTGCTTTCTCTACCAATCAATGAGGTGTCATTTATATAAGTAACTCGAGTATTTTACATCGTACATTTTACAAGCGATATAAATTCTAGAAGGGAGTTACCAGAACAATAAATGAAAATAGAATAATTTAAAGAGGTCAGTGCCGGACTACAACAGATTGTATAACGGAGGCTAATGAGACTACATGGTGACATAATGAACAGCCTTCTCTCGTAGATAGTGTCACCCACCCCTGTAGTTACAAGGTTCGGATAGACTTAGGTAATGGTGTGGGTGCATTAGTAGGGGGCTAACCCGATCCAATAGAGAAAAAGTACTATGCACACCAATATGGAGTTATTTATCCAAACAAATAATTTATTTATTTATAGCCAGTGACAGTGCGACGTTTCGGTCAATACCATGACCTTCCTCAGGCACTATAGAATTAACAAAATTTATAGAAGTATAGATTCCGTAATAAGTGGTACAGAATGTCATCAGTAACAATAAAATCAATTATGTACAGATCACAGATGTATATAAATCTTCATATGAAGCAATATCAGTAGTAAGTGAGTACTGTAAGATCTATGTGACACAGGTTACTGTAGTTCAAACAAATAATGAAAACAAGAAAGAAAAAAGTAACGTTTTCACTGAGTAAAACACACATTGTAGATTTTCAGCTATGCATAGAACAGTGCGTTTTGTACAGAAAAAAAATCTTACATTGCAAGGAGAGGTTGCCGGTCATCAGACAAGACATAAATGTTCAATAACAAAATGCTGGTGGTAAATGTGTAATAATTAGCAATGTATAGTAATCATCTGAAAAGGTGGAAAAGGAAAATACAGGCAGACCAAGAGATATATAGACCAGTATATATAGTTGACAAGTAACAGTGGATGGATCTAGGTATAGAAAGTCTGGTCCATAGTATAGAGATGTGTTATCAAATGAACCACATAATTATGTATAGGGAATTTACCTTTCGTCAATGCTTTATCCTGCGTGGATGGCGCTGTAAGCTTGGCGGGTAACCGCTATAGTGTGGCGCTACAGGAATGTCAGAAAACCCCTCTGTTATGTATCCAGCTGTGCAGTCACATGGCGTGCTTGGAACGCACATGTGAAACGCACCATGACCGGATGTTGTCTTTCAGACCGGAAGTTGTCATAGCTATATGCAACGTGCTGCTCGTAGCCGGTGTGTGTACACATGGCTAATTTTCATATTGCCTATGTTAGAACGGGGAGAAGAAAACCACAGTGCTGGGAGTACCAGCTGACTAGAAGGTAAGACAAATTAACCCCTTAACGCCGAAGGACGGATATATCCGTCCTCAGCAGCTGCTAGTTCGCGCAGGAGGACGGATATATCCGTCCTGTGATCGCGCGGGTACTGACAGTTTACCCACGCGATCAGCGGCAGGAGCACGGCTGTTATACACAGCCTGGCTCCTGCTGCAACTGCCGGAATCGAAGCACGCGCCGATTCCGGCAGTTTAACCCATTAAATGCCGCTGTCAACAGTGACAGCGGCATTTAATGTGTTTGACAGAGGGGGGAACTCCCTCTGTCTCCCGATCGGCGCCCCCGCAAACAAATCGCGGGTCGCCGTCGGGTTTCCATGACAGCCGGGGGTCTAACAAAGACCCCCAGGTCTGTCTTCAGCATCTGCCTGTTAGGCGATGCCAGAGGCATGACCTAACAGGTTGCCTGTCAGTTTTACACTGACAGGCAATAATGCTTTGGTATACGAAGTATACCAAAGCATTATATATGCGATCGGCATATCGCATAGTGAAGTCCCCTGGTGGGACTAAAAAAAAAAAAGTAAAACCGTTAAATAAAGTTTGTGAAAAAAAAAATAAAAAAAATTACAGTCAAAGTCAAATAAAACTACTTTTTTGCCCCAAAAAGTGGTTTTATTTAATAAAACGGTCAAAACAAATCACACATACACATATATGGTATCCCCGCGATCGTAACAACTTGACCAATAAAATGAACACATTAATTAAACCGCCGGATGAACGGCGTCCAAAGAAAACGCAAAAAACAACGGCAAAATTCTCTCTTTTCTCCCATTCCCCCCATAAAAAATAAAATAAAAGTTCATCTATAAGTCCTATGTACCCCAAAATAGTACTAATGAAAACTACACATTGTCCCGCAAAAATCAATCCCACGTACGGCCACATCGACGGAAAAATAAAAAAATTACGCCTCTTGGAACGCGGCGATGCAAAAACAAGTAATTTTTTTCTAAAAGGGTTTTTATTGTGCAAACGTAGAAAAAACATATAAAACCTTTACACATTTGGTATCCCTGTAATCGTGCCGACCCATAGAATAAAGTTAACATGTTATTTACGCTGCATAGTAAACGGCGTAAATTTATAACGTGAAAATTAATGCTGGAATAGCTGCTTATTTTCAATTCTCTCCTAAAATAAAGTTAATAAAAGTTAATCAATATGTTATAAGCATCTAAAAATGGTACAATTACAAAATACAACTCGTTCCGGAAAAAACAAGCCCTTATACGGCTATGTCGACGGAATAAAAAAAGAGTTACGACTCTTGGAATGCGACCGTGGAAAAACAAAAAATAATCCTTGGTCATTAACGTGCAAAATGGCCCGGTCATTAAGGGGTTAATGTCAGTTCAAACATGTTGTTGCTAAATGTTTGTTTGTGTAGTAGAGAGATAATAGTGCAGGAGTGAGTGCATGGAAGTATTAGATCTATTCAGAGATGATTGGAGGGATATAGAATCGGACTGTACGTCATCTAGGAGGAACCATGTCAGGTTGAAAGGATACATGGGTATGTAGTGTATTTTTCTTCCAGAGAAACCTTGAACAATGATTTTAAGTCTGCAAAAAAATTCTAGCTATATCATCTATACTAACTACTACCAATTTTTTTGCAGACTATAAAATAATTATGTGGTTCATTTGATAACACATCTCTACATCTCTATACCATCAACCAGACTTTCTATACCTAGATCCATCCACTGTTACTTGTCCACTATATATACTGGTCTATATATCTCTTAGTTTGCCTGTATTTTCCTTTACCACCTTTTCAGATGATTACTATACACATCTACAATGTGTGTTTTACTCAGTGAAAACTTTACTTTTTTCTTTCTTGTTTTCATTATTTGTTTGAACTACAGTAACCTGTGTCACATAGATCTTACAGTACTCACTTACTACTGATATTGCTTCATATGAAGATTTATATACATCTGTGATCTGTACATAATTAATTTTATTGTTACTGAGGACATTCGGTACCACTTATTACAAAATCTATACTTATATAAATGTTGTTAATTCTATAGTTCCTGAGGAAGGTCATGGTATTGACCAAAGTGTCGCACGGTCACTGGCTATAAATAAATAATTTGTTTGGATAAATAACTCCATATTGGTGTGCATAGTACTTTTTTTCTACCCCCCCTGTAGATACTGCCACACCCCCCCTTGTAGATACTGCTATAAAAACAGCCCCTACTTGCAGATCCTACCACACCGCTCCCTTTGTAGATACTGCCAGACACCCCTAGTAGATAGTACTACACCCCCCTTGTAGATAGTGCCAAACACCCCCCCTGTAGATAATGCCACACCCCCGTTGTAGATACTGCCACACAGCCTCCCTTGTAGATACTGCCACACAACTCCTCTGTAGATACTGCCACACAGCTCCTCTGTAGATAATGCCACACAGCTCCTCTGTAGATAATGCCACACAGCTCCTCTGTAGATAATGCCACACAGCTCCTCTGTAGATAATGCCACACTCCCCACTGTAGATAGTGCCAAACACCTCCCTTGTAGATAGTGCTATACTCCCTCCCTGTAGATAGCGCCATTGGGGCTCCCTTTAGTAGTGGAATCCCTGCTCTGTCTGGAGGAGCCCCTGACGTCACTGTCCATATATGGATAGTGACGTCAGGGGCTTCTCCAAGAGCGGAATCCTTGGCCAGAGTGTTTTCAACAATCTGGCCGGGGTTTTTACTCCAGGAGGAGTCCCTAATGTCACTGTCCATATATGGACAGGGGTGTCAGGGGCTCCCTTTAGGAGCGGAATACCTGGCCAAAGCATCGGCAACTCTCTGGCCAGGAATTCCGCTCCAGGAGTAGTGAATGGCAGAGCAGGGATAGATTCCTGCTCTGCCATAATATTCAATTGTATCTGCGCCCTGAGGACGCAGATACAATTGAACATGGCAGTTGCCGGGACACGTCTCGGTAAATCTGGGACTCTCCCGGCAAATTCAGGATTGATGGCAACTATGCCCGTGCTGCCTAGCCCGGCGCCCCCCTACCTTCTTTCCTATTTGTGCCCAGGGCACATGCCCCCCCCCGCAGCTTTATAGATATATTTTAAAGAAAGCTTAGCGCCATCTACCTGATGATTCTCTGGCACATTGTGATTTTCCTCTGGACAGTCCTGGGAATACAGAGGACAGGGACATCTCTCTGGTGGATTTCTTCTACTGGATTCATCTGTTGGAAACACACAGTGACTGAATACATGACTACTGTATATCTGTCTATATATCACACACTTCCCTCTACATCTGCAATTCCATGTTTAAATAATCAAAGTCTAAAAGGTCGCGTCCTGAGAATTGCAGATACAGTTTAAAGGATATTTGCAGAGGATATTTATTAAGAGCTCCCTGCCAACCAAAGAAAAAAGTGCCCTGGTACGCCCTGGAACAATGACACCTCTGCTTATTAGGGAATTCTATATTTCAAGAGAGGGAACCCACAGTGAAGACACTTATCTTTTATTAGTCATACAAAGTACCTGTATTAAGGAAAACAACTACTCCAAGTTTTCTCTCCACAAGGGGTGGGAAACCACTGAGGTGTTGGAGGAAGCTCTACGGTTTTATAACACCAAGTTTCCTTTTACCTGGTGCAGTTATGAAGAATGAGAAAATAAAAATATATGATTACATTTAGTTAAAGAGGCTCTGTCACCAGAATTTGCAACCCCTATCTGCTATTGCAGCAGATCGGCGCTGCAATGTAGATTACAGTAACGTTTTTATTTTTTAAAAACGAGCATTTTTGGCCAAGTTATGACCATTTTTGTATTTATGCAAATGAGGCTTGCAAAAGTCCAAGTGGGCGTGTTTAAAGTAAAAGTCCAACGGGGCGTTTTTACTTCTTTTACTAGCTGGGCGTTCTGACGAGAAGTATCATCCACTTCTCTTCAGAACGCCCAGCTTCTGGCAGTGCAGATCTGCCACATCAGCACCAGAGGCTACAGTTGATTCTGCAGCAGCATCAGCGTTTGCAGGTAAATAGCTACATCGACTTACCTGCAAACGCTGATGCTGCTGCAGAATCAACTGTAGCCTCTGGTGCCGATGTGTCCTCGCTCGTCCGACACAATGCAGGACCTGTGAGTGACGTCACAGCGTGATCTCTCGAGAACACGCTGTGTCTGCACTGCCAGAATCTGGGCGTTCTGAAGAGAAGTGGATGATACTTCTCATCAGAACGCCCAGCTAGTAAAAGTATTAAAAACGCCCCGATGTACGCACATAATACACGCCCACTTGGACTTTTATTTTTAAACACACCCACTTGGACTTTTGCAAGCCTCATTTGCATAACTACAAAAATGGTCATAACTTGGCCAAAAATGCTCGTTTTTTAAAAATGAAAACGTTACTGTAATCTACATTGCAGCGCCGATCTGCTGCAATAGCAGATAGAAGTTGCAAAATCTGGTGACAGAGCCTCTTTAATGACCAAGCTATTTTTTACGTTTTTCCATCGTCGCATTCCAAGAGCTATAACTTTTTTATTTTTGCGTCTACATAGCTGTATAAGGTCTTGTTTTTTGCGGGACAAGTTGTATTTTTTAATAGCACCATTTTGAGGTACATATTATTTATTGATTAACATTATTTAACTTTTTTTTGGGTGGGAATAGAAAAAAAAACAAAAACGGAAATTTTGCCACTCTTTTTTGCGTCCTAAATCTACGCCGTTTACCGTAGATTTTGTATGTTTTACTACTTTTACACAGTAAAAACGCTTTTTTTTCAAAATTATTTGGTTTTGTGTCTCCATATTTGAAGAGCTGTAACGTTTTTATTTTTTCGCCGATGCAGTTGTATGAGGGCTTTTTTTGCGGGAAGACTTGTAGTTTTTATTGGTAACATTTTGGAGTAGATGCGACTTTTTGATCACTTTTTAATCACATTTTTTTAAAGTCGGGATTCACAGAAAAAATCGTTTTTTATTACATTTTTTACGGCGTTCACCGTGCGGATTAAGTAATGTAATAGCTTTATAGTCGGGGTCGTTATGGACGCGGCGATACCAAATATGCGTAACTTTTTTACTTTATTTTGTTTTTTGTAAGAGGAAAAAGTGGGTTTTTCATTTTTTTTTTTTCAGTAACTTTATTAAACTTTTTTGAAACTTTTTTACTAGTCTCACTACGGGACTTTAATATGCGATCATCCGATCGCTATTATAATACACTGCAATACTTTTCATGATCTAGCAGGCATTCGCTACAGGCAGACCTGGGGGCCTTTATTAGGCCCCCGGCTGCCGTTGGAGACAGACACTCGGCGATCTTATCGCCGGGTGTCAGTGGGTTGAGAGGGAGCTCCCTCCCTCTCTCCAAAAACCACTCAGATGCGGTGCACGCTATTGCGCACCGCTTCTGAAGGGTTAAACGGGTGAGATCGATACTAATATCGATCTCACCCAACAGAGCAGGGACGCCCCCAACCCTCAGCTGCCTCTGGCAGCTGAGAGCAGGGAGATATGACAGCTCCCTGCTCTTTTTACTTTATTCTGATGCAGTGCCGTAAAAAGGAATATGCATCAGAATAAAGCCCGTTAGTGGCCGCCGTGAAAAGGCGTATTGGCGGTCACCAACGGGTTAAATGAAGACGATTCACACTGTTCTCCTCAATATATACAATAATCAGCCATAACATTAAAACCACTGACAGGTAAAGTGAAGCACATTGATGATCTTGTGACAATGGCGCCTGACAAGGGAGGAGATATTTGGCAGAAAATTAACAGTTTTAAAAGTTAATGTGTTGGAAACATGGGGAGGCAAAAGAATCTGGGCGACTTTGACAAGAGCCAAATTGTGATGGCTAGACGACTGGGTCAGAGCATCTCCAAAATGGAAGGTCTTGTGGGGTGTTCCTAGTATGCAGTGGTTAGTACCTATCAAAAGTGGTCCAAGAAAGGACAACTGGTGACACGGTCATTGATCTGCGTGGGGAAGAAAGGCCAGCCCGGCTGGTCCGGTCCCACAGGAGAACTACTGCAGAACAAACTGTTCAAAAACATAATGCTGGCTAGGATGGAAAGGTGTCGGAACACACAGAGCGGCTCTCATTGTGGCCAGCCGCGTCTACACAAGCACCATTTTGCAAAAGCGCCTCTCATTGCGTCCAGAGCATCTACACAAGCACCATTTCACAGGAACCAGCATACTACAGTGCCTGAGGAAGGTCAAGGATATGACTGATCTACCTTGAAAATTACTCCCGTTGGTGTGTATTGTACCTTCTTTATAGCATACTGGGTTGGGCCCCTACGTATGCACCCACCTGAGGACATGACAACGGTTTGAAGAACATGACAAAGAGTTCACGAACTTCATAGTGTTCAGTGCTCAAGGTGTTGACAAATTCCCCAGATTTCAATCCGATCGATCCTCTGTAGGACGCGCTGGTAAAACAAGTCCAATCCTTGGAGGACTCACAATTTACAGGACTTAAAGGATCTGCTGCTAACGTCTTGGTGCCAGATACAACAGAAATCTTCAGAGGTCTTGTGGAGTTCTATGCCTCGATGAATCAGAGCTGTTTTGTTGGCACGAAGGGGAAATACACAATATTAGGAAGGTGGTTTTAATGTCATGGCTGATGGGTGTATATCTTAGGCTCTGTTCAAAACTAGTTTTGAGCCTTCTGTCAGAGTTACACGTCAGTAGGACTCCCAACATATACCTTCCACGGAAGGCTGCAACGTATCTCACTGTATAGACTTACAATGAGACACGTTGCCTATGCAGCCCCTTTCCCCCCGCAGGCAGAGCTTCACTGAACAATACACGGTATAGGGGAAAAAGGGTGATTTTTACTACTCCCATGCGGAAGATGCAGTCAGTGTAACAGAGGTAAACAGTGATCACCGCACCTCGCCTTCACCTCTTCCATACACCTCCTTGTTCCCCATATACTATGTATAGTTCATAGAAACAATGCCTGTTATGCTGTATGTATTGTCGTTTGTTCCCCTCTTGCAGCCACCTCATTCGGGGAGTATGTATTGTGCCCAGCTATGAGGTACAGGCCGGAAGTGGGGAGTGTTCTTGTCTGCAGCACGAGCACACCTAGGTGGACATGACTAAGCATGAGTCGGGGGCACGATATATACTGCTGTGCTGGTGTGGCGAGGAGAAAGGGATCACATCCACCATGCACACTGCAGGCTCTATTGCCTCTGTTCTAGAGAAGGTTATTCAAGGAGCAAGCTCAGGTCAAGCCTATCCCTCTTCCGATCCTTGGAGGCAGAGATACACAGTATTGCAAGGATTGAGTTCTCCCAGGGAAGCTGCAGTGAGAACTGTTCAGTAAAATCACTGGATCTTCTCACCTTATCCGTTTAACAGAGTCCTGTGACGGATGGCATATAGTGCCATCTGCCAGCTATAGGCTCCCATTGCAAAAAAAGTAAATGTTTAGGGTACATGTTTTTTACTGGACCCCGCTGGAAGGAATAGTGTAGTGTACTACGCTATACTATACGAAGGATAAAAAGATGGTTCAGTGAGACTCCTCAGGTAATGGTTCACGGTTTGGCCATAAGATTTCTGATATACAAAAGTATTAAAATAATCCTATGGGCCAGTAAAATATGTGTATCAACTATGAATAGTACGGTGCCAATGTATATGGCAGATAATACAATAATGTTTATTTATCCAAATACACCCTCAAAGAGGAAGAGACAAACCTCTTTGCCAAAGGATTATCATTCTGCCCAACGCAACAAGCAGATGAATTCCAATTATTTTTAGACCTCAATAATTTTTATTAGAAAAGTCACATTACAACGTCATTTTGCCATCGAAGCTGGGAAGCCTAAACAGATGGAAAATAGAATCAATTCAGAAGATCCCTACACACACCACGCAGTAAAGGGCAAATCAAGTTTTTATCCATTACACCACAGAGGCAATTTCCTCGAAACATTCTATACATTAGTTTCAAATGATATGAAAAACATTAATAGGAAAATAGTACCCAGTCAAAGTAATCTCAACAAAGTGGAGGAAAAAAAAAAAAATCACTGAAAGATTTGCAAAACAACAAAAACATAGTAATAAAATCAGCAGATAAGGGAGGAGGAATTGTGATACAAGACCGAGAGGTTTATGTTCAAGAAGCAGATAGAATACTATCTGACACAAAATATTATGAAACATTAAAGTCTGATCCTACAGATCGATACGAGAAGGAATTCCTAAATCTAATAAAAATACATTTCGAAGAAGGTATTATAAATAAAACAGAAAAATCATTTCTAACAACAACAAATCCGGAAATACTATTCTTCTATCACTTGCCCAAAATTATAATATCGGGCATAAATTCACTTACTAGCCAACTTTCACATTATATTGATTTACACCTGCAAAACCTTGTTATCAAATTACCATCCTATCTCAAAGACTCCACGAGTTTAATTAGAGATCTTCAAAAGTACAATTGAAAAGAAAACTACATCCTGATGACCCTAGACGTAACTTCTCTGTATTCCAATATAGATCATACCCTTGGAATAAAGGCGACTCAATTCTTTTTAGAAAATAACGGCATGCTACCAAAGAAACAAAATGCCTTTCTACTGAAAGGACTACATTTTATTCTCACCCACAATATCTTCAAACACAACTCAAAACTGTACAAGCATATAAGGGGCACGGCAATGGGGACACGAGTAGCCCCAAGCTACACCAATTTGTTTATGCGGCATTTTGAATCCCAAAATATAGAGAACGAGCACTTGTATAGAAACAACATAGTCTACTATCGTAGATATATTGACGATCTCTTTTTTTATATGGTCTGGTACGCATGAAGAAGCCAACTGCTTTGTAAACACTTTAAATAACAACACATGGGGAATTCAATTCACCCCGAGCATATCTAAAGAAAATATTGTATTTTTAGATCTAGAAATGAGTCATTTTATTAACAAATTTACAACAAAAACACATTTCAAGGATGTATACAAAAACAGTTTCTTGAATTTCAAAAGTGCACACTATTTAAGATGGACAACAAACATTCCACATAGCCAGTACAGAAGGATAAGAAAGAATTGTTCATCGACAGAAGCATATAAAGATCAATCAAAAATTCTCAAAGAAAGATTTGAAGAGAAAGGTTATCCTTCAAACCTCAAACACGCATTTCAGAAAAATTTAGTTACCTCCCCAGAAACATGTCTCATAGAAAAAGATCATTTAATAACACAATAAAGGAGCCCCGATGAAGGACTATTCCAGCAATTTCATAACAATTTATAATTATGATCACAACATCATTCGAGGTTCTTTACAAAAACACTGGGGTATCCTCCAAAGTGACCTAATTTTGAATAAGATCATTCCTTCAAATGCAGGCATAACATTTCGTCGAGGGAGAACGATCAAAAATATATTGGCACCGAGTAGATTGAGGACAAAAACCTCCAACTCCATCTCTAGCCATCTTCCGAAACCCACAGGTATTTTCAAATGTGGAAAAAGAAACGGCTTATGTTGTTTAAGTATAAATGCAGGAAAAAAAGAAGTTATGTCTAATGTAACAAAAGAAAAACATTCCAAACTGATACTTTTATGAACTGTGTAACCGATCATGTAATATATATATGATTGAATGTGAATGTGGACTACAATATATTGTCAGAACTAAACAGACACTGAGAAGTAGATTGAATGGTCACCGTTTTAATACCAAAAACGGATTTCTGAAACACAGCCTATCGAGACATTTGCTACAAAACCATAAATCAAAGTTCAATATCATAAAAATTTCTCCAGTCGAACAAATAAATTCAAAAATAAATAATAGAATTTCTACTTTGAACAAACGTGAATCCTTTTGGATCTTCAAATTTGAATCTCTGAGTCCAAATGGACTCAACGAGAAAATAGATTCAGTCTAAATTAATATAGTAAAATAAAGAAAATTAACTAAAAAATGGAAGATCTGAACAAAAACAATCTGAACCTACGAATTGTTCAAAATAAAGCAAAAATTATAGACTGATACACAAATTACCAGTGACACAAGTACCGTCTCTTAAAGAAAACAATGTAATAATATTCATCTAATATATCCCCAATGGAGGGTAAATCTAACTAAACTAACCACTAGAGACAAATTATGAAACCAGATACAGAATCTCTAATCAAAAATACCTTTTCCGACGTGCAGTCAAATGCCGGAGCTATATTTCCGGCGATTTAAAACCTATGAAGGTGAACCTGTCAAGGTTAGAGTTCGTTGTGGGAGTTTCATTACAGGTACGTATGCATTGTTTTTCTTTCTTTTTTGTATTATGAAGTTTCTATGTTTAATACTTCATTTTATTTCGTTTAGTTTCGTTTTAAACCTGTGCTGATGCCGATGATGGTGTTCAATTAGCAGTATTTGTTTAGATACCTTTTCCGACGTGAAGTCAAATGCCGGAGCTATATTTCCGGCGATTTAAAACCTATGAAGGTGAACCAGCAAGATTAAATGACAGTTGCGATCCCAATAGCGACATAAAAATGTAATCTATCGCAACATAAAATACAGAGATTACACAATATAAAATCACATGATAGAAATGAGATACCAACTGAGAAGAAATACGTACATTTTTGCAGACATCTAGCCATTTCCGTATTTACATACATTTTTATTTAAAAAAAAAAAAAGCATTATTATTTATCTAAACAAATACTGCTAATTGAACACCATCATCGGCATCAGCACAGGTTTAAAACTAAACTAAACGAAATAAAATGAAGTATTAAACATAGAAACTTCATAATACAAAAAAGAAAAAAAAAACAATATACCTGTAATGAAACTCCCACAACGAACTCTAACCTTGACAGGTTGATCTGGACGTGAACCACATGACATGGTTATTTAAGATGATGCTTGCTTTAAATTTTAGATGCCTGACGAAGACCTCGGTACGAGGTTGAAACGAGTTGCAGCAAATTCTTTTACTATATTTATAACTTGTTCTCCAATAATCCTTTTAGTCCATACTAATGACTCAGTGGAATCAGCAAACTACTCACACTAGAGCGCCCGGTGAAAGGAGCATTTTTCTTCCAACGTTTCTTCATTCAAAAAGACCACGAGAAAGAGGCTCCAGTGTCGGAGACATCCATCGTGGTTCAGCTCCAGAGGCTAGCACAGTGTGAACGAGATCAAAAGGTGGAAAAGCACCTGACAAGCAACAAAGTAAAGTTGTGCTGACAATCTTGCACAACTTAATCAGGTAAGTCCTACCAAATCACCCCCTGACCTTTTTACCCACCATATCTGTACTTTATCACCTTAGAGGAGCGCCGTCTCTCTCCCTCTTTTTTTTGTTTATCAAGCAATAATGTTAGTAGAAGAGAAGAATTTCTCCTTGTTGTTTACTAAACCTTTTTTTATGAAGAGTGATAGAATCATGAGAGGAGGGAAATGTAGGAGAACTTCACTATGGAATAGCCACTTGGTCCATTTTGCCTGAATTTTGAATAATTAAATTAACTTCAGAATTATTATTGCATTTTTGGATTAGAATATTTTGCTTTCTCAACACATTTCATTTTGGGTGGAGCTTTTGTTGGATAATATCCGTGTTTGGATCTAATGCACTGAGGATATGGGGCCACAACTTCTTGTTATCTTTAGTTTCAGAGATTGAAAATAAAAAAGAAGTAATGAAGGATCATATGATTTACTGGCTTTTAATCATGAGCGGGTGTCATTTAATGTTGTACTACTTACAGGCTATGTACACCTTTCAACCTAATTATGTTTATTGTTTATTTGGTTCCTAAATGTAAAATGAATCAGCTTTCTAAATAGTCTTCATTAAAAAGTTCCTACCACTTGGCTGCTGTAGAGTCTGTGTAACTCCTGTGGACAGCTGGTCTCCTGCAAATTCTAACTCAAATCCCTCACTCCACTGCTGCTGGCGGCTGACTCAACCACTCTCCCTCCTCCTTTCTTATTTTTAGTGTTAGAGATAGGAGTGTTTGTTGGGGGGGGGGGGGGTGGTACATAGCAGGTCCGAGTATAGAGAAAGCACCTTGATAGCCTGTGAGCTCTCCTCCTTATATTCACTACGATACTAACAGCTTGTGTGATCTTGTCTGTACAATCCTCCGCTGCCATCTCTAACACTGAAAGAATGGAGGTGGAAGAGCACTTGAGTCAGCCACCAGGAGCAGTGCACTGACGGATTAAAGTTAGAATTTGCAGCAGATTAACTGTCTACAGGAGTTATACAAACACTACAGCAGCCAAATGGCAGGAAATTTTAAAAAGAACTATTTAGAAAGTTGCTTAATTTTGCATTGAGAAAGAAAATTAACAATAAAAAAAATTAATTACTTCAAAAAGCTGTACATAGCATTTAAAAGGAACCGGTTAGTAGGTTTGAAGTCACTAAAACACCAATATGCCATCATGAAGCTGGAGTTTAGCGTTCTAAACCTGCCTACCTAAAAGAAAAATCAATAATGGAGGAAAAAAAGAGGACCAACGGCGCTGCTATAAAAGATGTCAGGGCAAGAGATAATAATTACCGTTTATTGAAAGAGGCTACGCGTTTCGACGCCGGACCGGCGTCTTCATCAGGCCTGATGAAGACGCCGGTCCGGCATCGAAACGCGTTACCTCTTTCAATAAACAGTAATTATTATCTCTTGCCCTGACATCTTTTATAGCAGCGCCGTTGGTCCTCTTTTTTCCTCAATTATTGATCCGCTTTGACAGCAAAAAAAATTTTTTTTTGCGTGTGTACGGATCTGGCAGCAGCTTTCTGGCTCTTGAGATACTTAACGGTATCCACTACCTAAGGTGAGCGATTTTCTTACATTAGATTGCTCTTTGTACTCCCTCGCGTTTATTGCACTATGTGGCGCCGTGTATCTCTTTCTCCTCTCCCTTAGTACCTAAAAAAAGGACATTTAGGGAATGGTTAGTAAAGTAAATTACAACTTACCGGAAGAAGTCCAGCAGCATCGGGTGCATGCACATATGAAGCAGAGGACACTACACCTCACTTTACTGTGCATGCGCAATGAACTGTCCTCTGCTTCCTATGCGCCTGATGCCGCTCCCGAGCTCCTTTCAGTAAGTTGTAAATTACTTTACTAACTGTTCCCTAACGTCCATTTATGAGGTAGGCAGGTATTGAAAACTAGACTCGGTTGTATAACGGTATGCTGGTGGTTTAGTGGCTCCAAACTTACTGACAGGTTCCCTTAGTTATTATTGGTTGATCAAGGTTTCTTAGAAGGTGTGAACCTCTACTGTTTCGATATCAATGTATTTCTATGTTATTAATTATGGTATAAAATCAACTGCACGTCCCGAATATGTTATAGAATCACTGGTTGCACAATTCCAAAAAGTCTGCTGGAGACCGTCGGCAGTAAGCATGCAAATAAAACCGCAACCCCAAATCCGTCACAACACTGATCGACAGAATCTAAGGCTACTCTGAGGTATTCGGCAGAGCCCACCGCAAGGCTGGATGGTTTTTGATGTGCAGAACCCAGGTTGTTCTAACAGAGTTCAGTGTTGGATAAGGAGTGCAATGCAGGCTACACCTGAACAGGTAACCAGACAGCCAGAGGGTAAACAGAAAGTCCAAAACAGAGCTAGTGGAAATCAGGTACACCAGAGGTCAGAACCAGCTGGGAGCAGATAATCAAAACCGGTAAAACAAGGGGTTAACGAGAGACAAGCCGAGGTTAGTTTCCAAGAAGTCCAAAACTCTAGTGACCAGGGTAAGTGAGAGCTTGATCACAACACCTAAGAAAGGAGAAAATTCACAAGCAAAGAAAGAGGGAGGAGGCAAGGTATAAATACCCCACCCTACACCTGACAGGAACAAGACAGAGAAGTGGGATAGGCTCAGGAAGTAAACAGAACCGCCCAGTAGCTAGATCAGTAGTCATGGCGATCTTAAAGACACAGACACTTCCTAACAGAATACAGTTAAATCAGAACAGAATCTTAACCCCTTCCCGCCATTTCACGTACAGTTACGTCATGGGAGATGGCCTTTTCCCGCATCTCAACGTAACTGTACGTCATGGAGATGAAGCTGGCTCAGGAGCTGAGCCAGCGACATCACCGCCGGGTGACAGCTGTATGTTACAGCTGGCACCCTGAGGTATCGGCCAGGACCGGAGCTAGCCTCCGATCCGACCGATTAACCCCTCACATGCTGCGTTCAATAGAGATGGCAGCATGTGAGGAGTTTATAGCCACCGGCACCCCAGCAACGTGATCGCTGGGTTGCTGGTGGCTGCAAAGGCGATCGGAGGGCTGATACTTACCTCCCGGTCCGCCAGTAACGGAATCCTCCTATGCCCAGTCGTCGGCGGGGCCCAGGAGGCTTCCGGTACCATCGGCAAGATGGCGCCGGCTCAGCTTCCGGCTCAGAAGCTGAGCCGGCGACATCAGCAGTGGGTGTCCGCTGTATGTTACAGCGGACACCCCGATCTAATCGGTAGGAACCGGAGCTAGCTCCGATTCCTGCCATTAACCCCTTCAATGCAGCGATTCAATGCAATCGCTGCATCTAAGCGGTTTGTATGCAATCGGCAGCCTTGCCATGCGATGGCAAGGCTGGCGACTGCTACTATGGCAACAGGTTGCCTAACAATGGCTTCCTATCTGCCATTACGTTAGCCGATTAGGCCCCGCCCGGAGGCGGAGCCTGATCGGCTTGCTGTCAGTGAACAACTGACAGTTCTAATACATTGCACTACATAGGTAGTGCAATGTATTGGAACATCAAAAAAACAGTTGGACCTTCAAGTCCCCTAGTGGGACTAAAGAAAAGTGTAAAAACAAAGTGAAAAAAAATAAAAGTTGTAAAAAATACAATAAAAGTTTCAAATAATAACACAAATCGCCCTTTTTCCCTTATCAAGTCATTTATTATTGAAAAAAATAATAAAGCCATACATATTTGGTATCGCTGCGACCGTAACGACCTTAACTATAAAAATATTATGTTATTTATTCTGCACAGTGAACGCCGTAAAAAAAATACTGACATAATTGCTATTTTTTGGTCACTTTGTCTTCCAAAAATTGAAATAAAAAGTGATCAAAAAGTCGCATGTACCCAAAAATGGTGTCTATAAAAACGATATCTCGTCTCGCTAAAAACAAGCCCTCATACAGCTCCATCAACGAAAAATTTAAAACCGTTATGGCTCTCACAACATGGCGACAGAAAAAATACATTCTCTTTCCAAAAGTTATTTTATTGTGCAAAAAGTTGTAAAACATAAAAAGTGCTATAAATTAGGAATCACCGGAATCGGACTGACCCGCAGAATAAAGCTAACATGTAATTTATAACGCATGGTGAATGCTGTATAAAAATAACTAAAAAAATATGCCAGAATTGCTGTTTTTTGGTCACCTTGCCTCCCAAAAAAAAAAAAGGATAACAAGTGATCAAAAAGTCGCATGTACCCCAAAATGGTACCAATAAAAACTACAGCTCGTCACACAAAAAAAACCAGCCGTCATACCACTACGTCTATGAAAAAATAAAATTAGTCAAGGCACCAATAAGTTAGGAAATAAAAAATATGCAGTTGTGCCGGCCTGAGGGGAACATTTCTTCTGTTTCAAGTGGCGAATTATCAAGGCCCCTAAAATTAGGGAACCAGGAAGGGGAGGGCCCAAACATATCTGCTGGAAGTGAGGGCGCCCGTATTATACCAGGACAACACTACCCAGCAAAATTCCCCAAACTTCAAAGGTGCGGAGTGTGGACCAAAAGGGGAATAAGTAAAGACCATTTATTAGTGCGACACCAGCCTGTGCAGAAAGGATTGTGTCACAGCGTAACACATCTATGGATTATTTTATTGGGTTTTTTTACCCCACTATACCACCTGACTATGCCCCTTATATACTCCAGCCCGCCTTACATGTACCCCCACATTATAAACGGAAACACCAGTAAGACTCCAAACAAAACTACTACAAGCAAAATCCACGCTCCAAAAGCCAAATGGCGCTACCTCCCTTCTGAACCCTACAGTGTGCCCAAACAGCAGTTTACTTCCACATATATGGCATCGCCATACCCGGGAAAACCCTTTTAACAATTTTTGGGGTGTGTGTCTCCAGTGGCACAAGCTGGGCGCCACATATTGGCATATCTATTGAAAAACCATTTTCACTCTGCAACATCGCGTGCACACCAATTTCTGCCAATCACCTGTGGGGTTAATATGCTCACTACACCCCTATGTGAATACCTTGAGGGGTGTAGTTTCCAAAATGGGGTCACTTCTGGCGGGGGATCCACTGTTTTGGTCCCACAGGGACTTTGCAAATGCGACATAGCGACCAGAAACCAATCCAGCAAAATCTGTACTCCAAAAGCCAAATGGCGCTCCTTCCCTTCTGAGCCCTACTCTGTGCCTAAACATCAGTTTATGACCACATATGTTGTATTGCCGTACACAGGAGAAGTTGCTTTACAAGTGTTGGGGTGCTTTTTTTCATTTATTTGTTGAGAATATGAAACATTTTCAGCTAAAACTATGTCTGATTGAAGAAAAAGGATTTTTTTTTATTTTCACTACCCAATTCTAATAAAATCTATGAAACACCTGTGGGGTCAAAATACTCACTACACCCCTAGATGAATTCCTCAAGGGGTGTAGTTTCGTGAATCGAGTCACTTTTGGGGAGTTTCCACTGTACTGGTACCTTAGGAGCTTTGCAAAAGTGGCATGGTGTCAAGAAACCAATCCAGCAAAATCTGTGCTCCAAAAGCCAAATGGCACTCCTTCTCTTCTGATCCTTGCCGTATGCCCAAACAGCAGTTTATGACCACAAGTGGGGTATTGCCGTACTCCAGAGAAGTTGCTTTACAACTGTTGGGGTTCTTTTATTCCTTTATTTGTTGAGAAAATGAAAAATGTTGAGCTAAAGCTACGTCTTATTGTAAAAAAAGGATTTTTTTTATCTTCACTGCCCAATTCTAATAAAATCTATGAAACCCCTGTGGGTTCAAAATGCTCACTACACCCCTAGATGGATTCTTCAAGGAGTGGTCTCCTAAATGGAGTCACTTTTTTGGTGTTTTCACTGTTTTGGTCCCTTAGGGGCTTTGCAAATGCGACGTGGTCTCCGCAAACCATTCCTGCTAAATTTGAGCTCCAAAAGCCAAATGGCGGTCTTTCCCTTCTAAGCTCCGCCGTGTGTCCAAACAGCCGTTTATGACCACATGCGGGGTATTGTTTTACTCGGGAGAAATTGCTTTACAAAAGTAGTGGTGCATTTTCTCCTCTTAGTCCTTTAGAAAAAATTAGCTAAACCTACATTTTCTTTGAAAGAATGTAGATTTTCATTTTCACGGCCTACTTCCAATAATTTCTGCAAAAAACCTGCGGGGTCAAAATGCTCACTATACCCCTAGATAATTTCCTCAAGGGGTATAGTTTCCAAAATGGGGTCACTTTTGGGGGATTTCCACTGTTTTGGTGCCGCAAGAGCCTTTCAAACCCGACATGGAGCCTAAAATATTTTCTAATAAAAAGGAGGCCCCAAAATCCACTAGGTGTTCCTTTGTTTCTGAGGCCTGTGCTTCAGTCAATAAGTGCACTAGGGCCACATGTGGGGTATTTCTAAAAACTGCAGAATCTGGGCAATAGATATGGAGTTGCGTTTCTTGGGTAAAACTTTCTGTGTTACAAAAAAAATAGATAAAAAATGAATTTCTGCAAAAAAAAATAAAGAAATTTGAACATTTCACATCTATTTTGCCTTAATTCCTGTGAAACATCTAAAGGGTTAAGAAACGTTCTAAATGCTGTTTTGAATACTTTGAGGGGTGAAGTTTTTAAAATGGGGTGACTTAGAGGGTTTCTAATATATATAAGGCCCTAAAATCCACTTCACAACTGAACTGGCCCCTGTAAAAATAGCCTTTTGAAATTTTCTTGAAAATGTGAGAAATTGCTGCTAAAGTTCTAAGCCTTGTGATGTCATAGAAAAATAAAAGGATGTCCAAAAACGATGCCAATCTAAAGTAGACATATGGGGGATGTTAATTAGCAACAATTTTGTGGGTTATAACTATCTGTCTTACAAGCAGATACATATAAATTTAGAAAAATGCTAATTTTTGCAATTTTTCGCTAAATTTTGGTGTTTTTCACAATTAAATACTTAATGTATCAAGCAAATTTTGCAAGTAACATAAAGTCCAATGTGTCACGAGAATAAAATCTCAGAATCGCTTGGATAGGTAAAAGCATTCCGAAGTTATTACCACATAAAGTGAAACATGTCAGATTTGAAAAAATTGGCTGTGTCCTGAAGGCCAAAACAGGCTGTGTCTTGAAGGGGTTAAGGGCGTCTGGTCTCCTTACACAAGGTTAGAAGCTCATACCGCAAATGACAGGGGGCTGATATTTACCCTTCCAGCATCGCTCCTTACGTGTTCAGCACAGACAGGAGGTAAAGTAAGGAACGTCTGTTTGGAGCTCAGGCATTGACCCCATCAGGAACGTCTGACAAACTCTCGGATTTTATGAGCAGGATGACAAAGAAAAATCATCCTGTGTGGGCGGGGGAAGCAGGACTCACAGCTTTTCTCTAGAAGTCCTGGCAGCATTTATACCGTTCTTTAGATGAAAATACTGAATGATGTCATTGAAAACATTATATCCCAGATCTCAGCGTCTACCCCCCGATCCTATACTGCCCTCTGATAGAGGAACATAAGAGACCGGACACATCCACACTAAATGGATCCTTCTAACTGGACAAATCTTCTCAAAAAGGAGGCTGGTCCAGAGAGTAGCCGTACGCCATGGGTCCTGCTGCTGAAAGATCCAACAATCAGCTCATATCACCGGACAACACTGCGGGCGGTCACATAATTAATATGTATGTAATATTACACAACTCACAATCACATGAACCCCAACAATATAATACAAGGGAAGTTGCTCTTTAACCCTCTCACTGCTTGTCCGGAGCTGTGCTCATGCAGGGGGAAAAGTACTGCGCACAGCTCGGACAGTAGTGTTACTGCAGGGAGAACGGCTTGTAATGAGCGGCAGCTTCTCCCTGCACAGTAAGGCTGAGTTCACACACACTATATACGGACGTAACTCGGGCGTTTTAGCCCCGAATTACGTCCGAAAATGCGGCTCAAAAGCGTCGGCAAACATCTGCCCATTCATTTGAATGGGTCTTACGATTTTCTGTGCCGACGGTCATTTTTTTTACTCGCCGCTGTCAAAAGGCGGCACGTAAAAAAGACGCCCGCGTCAAAGAAGTGTCTGTCACTTCTTCAGACGTAAATGGAGCCGTTTTCCATGGACTCCATAGAAAAACAGCTCCAATTACGTCCGTAATGGACGCAGCGAAAGACGCCTGCACATGCCATTACGGCTGAAATTACGGTGCTGTTTTCTCCTGAAAACAGAACTGTAATTTCAGCCGTAACGGACGCTGCCGTGTGAACATACCCTAACAGTAAAGTTTAACGGTCCATGACCACCCTGACCAGGTCTTCTGCATTTCTAGCGTCCTGCTGCTGGATTCCTCTTGTTCTTGAGTTCGATTCCCCTGAAACTCCATTCCAATAAAATGTTTAAAATAAAATGTAACGGAGTGTAAAATAAATAAAGAATTATATCTCCACACACACATTGTTCAACCTGTGTTACTTACAATCGGACAGATCCCTGGATCCACATTCCTCATTACTACCAGTAACCCTGTGTATTGTGTCTTACAAGGAAGATCTTTAACCCTTTCTTATATCTCTCGCCACACTTTACCATTACCAAATCCTGTGGGAGCAGGTTCCATGACTTTACGGTTCGGACAGTGATGTGCGGCTTTAGGACTTTGTGATGAAATTGCATTTCCTTTAATTGTAAGCAGTGACCCCGTGTTCTCTGCGGGTCCATGAAAATAATCATTTATTACATTGTTTTATAGGGACGTTTCCATTTTTATATAAAGATATCCCCTCCCCCTCAACCTTCTCTTCTCAACAGGAAATACATTTAGTTTTGATGGCCTTTCTTCATAACTGAGAACTTCCAGACCTCGTATTATTCCCAAATGGAGAAATGGTGGCAGAAATTTCTGTGATTGTCCAACTCATCTGAACGTGGTTACTACAAATTCATGTACCTACTGCAGAAAGAACCGCATTCAGAAATATGGAAACTTCTGCGTGTGAACATAACCTAGTGCAGCACTGCCGCAAAGCGAGGAACGTGTGATCAGAGATCAGGAATCACATGTCTGTATATACTGCACATGACGAAATTAATACTTCAAAAAATAAACAAACAAAATATAATATCTATATCTTCTTACCTTGTGATGTGCGCGGCCGGTAGTCCTCCATCATGACCTCCTCGTACAGATCCTTGTGTCCTTCTAGATACTCCCACTCCTCCATGGAGAAATAGACAGTGACATCCTGACACCTTATAGGAACCTGACACACACAATGATACAGTCATCACCCAGACACCTCCAGTGCCGTTACTGTAGAATTTCCCAGCATTCCCAGCAGTGTCACCTCTCCAGTCAGCAGCTCCGTCATCTTGTAGATCAGTTCTAAGATCTTCTTCTCATGTATCCGGGAGTGAGGGGGAGGCTCTGTGATGGGGCTCTGACTACTGCTCCATCCTCCTGACTCATGGATGATGGGAGTCGTACAGTCACCCGATGTCTTCTTCACTATTGTGTACTCCTGTGTATGGAGAGAGACACTTAGAGAACTGAACACAGTATTCCCCCCTCAGTAGAGAGAGAGAGATTGTGACCCCGCTGTATAGAGCTCTAGTGACCCCACATCTGTAATACTGGAGACCTCACCTACAAAAAGACATTGAGAAAATAGAACGAGGCCAAAACTAAAAAGTAATAATATTGGGCGGACTAGATGGACCATGTGCTCTCCTCCTGCCGTCATCTCCTATGTTTCTATAGATGTCATCCTGATCCTCCTGGCTCCTTTTCATTCTCATTGCTCTACAACATCACTATTGCTGCATTGGTGACATGACACATAACTGACCATATTGGTGGCAGATCTTCAGCTTTTCTGCTGGTGGCTTCTTGATGTCACTTGGAAGGTCTGGACGCTGTTATACAGGACACTGGATTCTTCCTATTCCTTCCTATTATGTATTGTCCCTTCCCTATGTGTGCCTTGTTCTATAATGTAGAAAAGTTTACCTCTCCGCTCAACAGGTAGATGATCTCCAAGGTGAAGTCTAATATTCTTCTGCTCATCTCATTCCTGTCCTTGTCCATCCTTGGTGGGTCATTCAGGAGAAGGAACGTTGTGGAGAAGATGAGAAAACTGGAGGAACTGGAGGATCTAGTACTGCAGACGTCTTTATGAAGAAAGGAGAAGATGGAGATCATACAGGGGACAACATCATGTGTGACATACAGAACCTCACTTATTCATCATTGAGAGAAACATCTTCTCAGAGCCGTCACCACATGGAATAAAGGGGTATTCCCAACACGGACTTTTCTCCCCAGGATATGCCAGAAATGTCTGATAGATGCGGCTCCACCTCTGGGTGGCCGTGCTCGGCTGTTTCTGGACCTCCTATACAAGTGAATGGAGAGAGTCGTGTACATGTGTGGTCACCTCTCCATTCATTCTCCACCTGGATGTAGTCATCACCTCACCAGGCGGGTCGGTGGACCCCGTTCTCCGCATAGAGTTGGGACCCCCATATATCAGACATTTATGGCATATCTCTCAGGTGAGAAGAGTAAAATGAAGAAATTCCCCCCCAGACAATGAAGACCTGACTCCTGACATCCGGACACATGGCGGATACTGCGGAGACATTGCTGACATCTCACAAGACGTGGTGCACACTATGCAGTCAGTGTTTGATATGAACTGTGAGGTTCTGCAGCAGCTGAGGTGACATTATATAGAGGGAACATGCAGTGTGATCTCTTATGTTACAGCGCAGGTGGAGCGGAGCAGAGTGATACATTGTTTTGTGGGATAAGATTCAGTATAAACTTGTATTTTACTCATTTAACCCCTTCCTGCACAGGACATTTACCGCTCAGGACTTGTTCACGTGACATAGGGAAGACCTGACACCTGCTGCAAAGGCTGGAGACCTGAGGGAACGCCGACCCCGGGCATTTAACTACTTAGATGGCGTGGTCAATATCGACTGCAGAATCTAAGCTGTAAGAAAGAGGGGGGGGGGTCCTCTCTGACAGATCATCAGCCCCTCACAACACGATCACGGGGTATAGATGGTTGTCATCGCAGCCTGGGGGGTAATGAAATTCTGCCATCTTTCTGCTCCTATTAACCCCTTAATCTTAATCACGATATACTGCGATATTAGTATTACAGTGTATTGTACCAGCGATCTAATCGTCACTAGTTCACGTCCCCCAGGGGAGTAATACAATTTGCTAAAAATATTCAAATAAAGCGTTTAGTTCTCTACAAAATATTAAATATAAAATAAAACCTTTTCACAATTTGTCTTTAAAGGAACGTAAAGAACACAAACAATAAACATAACTGGTATCACGGCATCCGTGAACAGAAGGATTATAATAAAAGGTTATTTACCCGCACGGTGAACGATGCAAGAAAAAAAAACCCCCAAAAAAACACTAGAAGCTCCAAAAAAAATAAATATTAAAAAGTGATCAAAAAATTGCAACTCGTCCTACAAAAAATAAGCCCTCACTCCGCTCCATCGACAGAAAATTAAAAAGTTCTGGCTCTGGATACATAGTTGCCAACATTTCTTTCCCCAGGGACACTTAGGATGTGGCTTCTTTGGTGGGTGTGGCTTATGGGCATGACTTATCTGGTGGATGTGGGTTATGGGGCGTGGCTTCCCAGAATTTCTCCATATTAATAAACAGACCAAATATTCTGCACTAGTTTGGCTGACAACCATTATGGTGGCCGGTATCTCTCTCTGGGTATGTGGTTGTTTACAGGCAGGTGATGTCTCACTTTATCACTAGGGCGAGAAGATATGTGCTGACCGCTACTGGCAGCGTAAAAACCAGCGTAGATAGTGCCATACTCAGTGCCCCTTGTAAATTGCGCCACTCACTGTTTCTTGTAGATAGCGCCACAACCCCCTGTAGATATTACCACACACAACCCCCTGTACATAGTGCCACACACAACCCCCTGTACATAGTGCCACACACAACCCCCTGTACATAGTGCCACACACAACCCCCTGTACATAGTGCCACACACAACCCCCTGTACATAGTGCCACACACAACCCCCTGTCCATGGTGCCACACACACCCCACTGTAGATAGTGCCAAACACATACACTCACCCCTGTAGATAGTGCCAAACTCACACCCTGTAGATAGTGCCTCACACCCCCCCTGTAGATAGACAGCCCTCCGTAGATAGCGCCGCACACCCCACTGTAGATAATGCCACACACACCGCCTTTTAGAGATAGGGCCACACACACCCTCCTGTAGATAGTGCCAAACAAACACACACACACACACACACACACACACCCCACTGTAGATAGCGCCGAACACCCCACTGTAGATACACACACACACACACACACACACCCCTGTAGATAGTGCCACACACTCCCCTGTAAATAGTGCCACACACACAGACCTCCATAGATAGTGCCACACACCCCACTGTAGATGGTGCCACACACTCCCCCTGAAGATAGTGCCAAACACACATACACACCCTGTAGATAGCGACACACACACCCCTGCAGATAGTGTCGCACACCCCACTGTAGATGGTGCCACACACTCCCCCTGAAGATAGTGCCAAACACATACACACCCTGTAGATAGCGCCGAACAACCCACTGTAGATAACGCCACACCACCCCCTTTAGATAGCGCCACACACAAAATCCCCTGTAGATAGTGCCACACACACACCCCTGCAGAGTGCCACACACACCCCTGTAGTTAGCGCCACACAAAACCCCCGTAGATAGTGCCGCACACACAACCACCTGTACATAGTGCCACACACTCCCCCCCCCTGTAAATAGTGTCACACACACAGCCCTCCATAGATAGTGCCACGCAAACACCCCTGTAGACAGCGACACACACAGCCCTGCAGATAGTGACACACACCCCACTGTAGATAATGCCACACATACACCCTTTAGATAGAGCCATCACACAGCCCCCTGTAGATAGCGCCACACACTCCCCCTGTAGATAGCGCCACACACTCCCCCTGTAGATAGCGCCACACACACATACACACCCTGTAGATAGCGCCGAACACCCCACTGTAGATAACGCCACACCACCCCCTTTAGAGAGCTCCCCCCCCCCCTGCAGAGCACCACACACAACCCCCTGTAGATAGTGACACACACACCCCTGTAGATAATGCCACCCCCCCTGCAGAGTGCAACACACAAACACACCCTTGTAGATAGCACCACACACACCCCCTGAACATAGTGCCACAAATAGTGCCCTGTAGATATCGCCACACACACACCCCTTGTACATAGCTCCACACACACACCCCTGTAGAGAGTGCCACACACAGCCCCCATGCAGATAGCCACATACACACACCCCCCTGCAGGTAGCCCCACACATAGTCCTCTGTAGATAGCACCACACACACACACAGTCCCCTGAAGAAAGTACCACACACACACAGTCCCATGTAGACAGTGCCTTAAACAGCCCCCCTGTAGAGAGTGCCACACACAGCCCCCCTGTAGAGAGTGCCACACACAGCCCCCCTGTAGAGAGTGCCACACACACTTTAGATAGTGCCACACACTGCCCCCTGTAGATAGTGCCACACACTGCCCCCTGTAGATAGTGCCACACACTCCCCCTGTAGATAGTGACACACACTGCCCCCTGTAGATAGTGACACACACACTGCTCCCTGTAGATATTACCACACACTGCTACCTGTATATATTACCACACACACTGCTCCCTGTAGATATTACCACACACACTGCCCCCTGTAGATATTACCACACACACTGCTCCCTGTAGATATTACCACACACACTGCTCCCTGTAGATATTACCACACACTGCTCCCTGTAGATATTACCACACACACTGCTCCCTGTAGATATTACCACACACTGCTCCCTGTATATATTACCACACACACTGCTCCCTGTAGATATTACCACACACACTGCTCCCTGTAGATATTACCACACACACACTGCTCCCTGTAGATATTACCACACACACTGCTCCCTGTATATATTACCACACACACTGCTCCCTGTAGATATTACCACACACACTGCTCCCTGTAGATATTACCACACACACTGCTCCCTGTAGATATTACCACACACACTGCTCCCTGTAGATATTACCACACACGCTGCTCCCTGTAGATATTACCACACACGCTGCTCCCTGTAGATATTACCACACACGCTGCTCCCTGTAGATAATACCACACACACTGCTCCCTGTAGATATTACCACACACACTGTTCCCTGTAGATATTACCACACACACTGCTCCCTGTAGATATTACCACACACGCTGCTCCCTGTAGATATTACCACACACGCTGCTCCCTGTAGATATTACCACACACTGCTCCCTGTAGATATTACCACACACACTGCTCCCTGTAGATATTACCACACACACTGCTCCCTGTAGATATTACCACACACACTGCTCCCTGTAGATATTACCACACACACTGCTCCCTGTAGATATTACCACACACACTGCTCCCTGTAGATATTACCACACACGCTGCTGCCTGTAGATATTACCACACACGCTGCTCCCTGTAGATATTACCACACACGCTGCTCCCTGTAGATATTACCACACACGCTGCTCCCTGTAGATATTACCACACACGCTGCTCCCTGTAGATATTACCACACACGCTGCTCCCTGTAGATATTACCACACACGCTGCTCCCTGTAGATATTACCACACACACACTGCTCCCTGTAGATATTACCACACACACTGCTCCCTGTAGATATTACCACACACGCTGCTCCCTGTAGATATTACCACACACGCTGCTCTCTGTAGATATTACCACACACACTGCTCCCTGTAGATATTACCACACACACTGCCCCCTGTAGATATTACCACACACACTGCTCCCTGTATATATTACCACACACACTGCTCCCTGTAGATATTACCACACACACTGCTCCCTGTAGATATTACCACACACACTGCTACCTGTAGATATTACCACACACACTGCTCCCTGTAGATATTACCACACACACTGCTCCCTGTAGATATTACCACACACACTGCTCCCTGTATATATTACCACACACACTGTTCCCTGTAGATATTACCACACACACTGCTCCCTGTAGATAGCACCACACACACTGCTCCCTGTAGATATTACCACACACACTGCTCCCTGTAGATATTACCACACACGCTGCTCCCTGTAGATATTACCACACACACACTGCTCCCTGTAGATATTACCACACACGCTGCTCCCTGTATATATTACCACACACACTGCTCCCTGTAGATATTACCACACACGCTGCTCCCTGTAGATATTACCACACACACACTGCTCCCTGTAGATATTACCACACACGCTGCTCCCTGTAGATATTACCACACACACTGCTCCCTGTAGATATTACCACACACACTGCCCCCTGTAGATATTACCACACACTGCCCCCTGTAGATATTACCACACACACTGCTCCCTGTAGATATTACCACACACTGCTCCCTGTAGATATTACCACACACACTGCTCCCTGTAGATATTACCACACACGCTGCTCCCTGTAGATATTACCACACACGCTGCTCTCTGTAGATATTACCACACACACTGCTCCCTGTAGATATTACCACACACACTGCCCCCTGTAGATATTACCACACACACTGCTCCCTGTAGATATTACCACACACACTGCTCCCTGTATATATTACCACACACACTGCTCCCTGTAGATATTACCACACACACTGCTCCCTGTAGATATTACCACACACACTGCTCCCTGTAGATATTACCACACACACTGCCCCCTGTAGATATTACCACACTGCCCCCTGTAGATATTACCACACACACTGCTCCCTGTATATATTACCACACACACTGCTCCCTGTAGATATTACCACACACACTGCTCCCTGTAGATATTACCACACACACTGTTCCCTGTAGATATTACCACACACACTGCTCCCTGTAGATATTACCACACACACTGCTCCCTGTAGATATTACCACACACACTGCTCCCTGTAGATATTACCACACACACTGTTCCCTGTATATATTACCACACACACTGCTCCCTGTATATATTACCACACACACTGCTCCCTGTAGATATTACCACACACTGCTCCCTGTAGATATTACCACACACACTGCCCCCTGTATATATTACCACACACACTGCTCCCTGTAGATATTACCACACACTGTTCCCTGTATATATTACCACACACACTGCTCCCTGTATATATTACCACACACACTGCTCCCTGTATATATTACCACACACGCTGCCCCCTGTAGATATTACCACACGCTGCTCCCTGTAGATATTAGCACACACACTGCTCCCTGTATATATTACCACACACACTGCCCCCTGTATATATTACCACACACACTGCCCCCTGTATATATTACCACACACGCTGCTCCCTGTAGATATTACCACACAGGCTGCTCCCTGTAGATATTACCACACACGCTGCTCCCTGTAGATATTACCACACACGCTGCTCACTGTAGATATTACCACACACGCTGCTCACTGTAGATATTACCACACACGCTGCTCACTGTAGATATTACCACACACGCTGCTCCCTGTAGATATTACCACACACGCTGCTCCCTGTAGATATTACCACACACGCTGCTCCCTGTAGATATTACCACACACACTGCTCCCTGTAGATATTACCACACACACTGCTCCCTGTAGACATTACCACACACACTGCCCCCTGTAGATATTACCACACACACTGCTTCCTGTAGATATTACCACACACACTGCTCCCTGTAGATATTACCACACACACTGCTCCCTGTAGATATTACCACACACACTGCTCCCTGTAGATATTACCACACACTGCTGCCTGTAGATATTACCACACACGCTGCTCCCTGTATATATTACCACACACGCTGCTCCCTGTAGATATTACCACACACACTGCTCCCTGTATATATTACCACACACACTGCTCCCTGTAGATATTACCACACACACTGCTCCCTGTAGATATTACCACACACACTGCTTCCTGTAGATATTACCACACACACTGCTCCCTGTAGATATTACCACACACACTGCTCCCTGTAGATATTACCACACACACTGCACCCTGTATATATTACCACACACGCTGCTCCCTGTATATATTACCACACACACTGCTCCCTGTAGATATTACCCCACACACTGCTCCCTGTATATATTACCACACACACTGCTCCCTGTATATATTACCACACACGCTGCTCCCTGTAGATATTACCACACACGCTGCTCCCTGTAGATATTACCACACACGCTGCTCCCTGTAGATATTACCACACACGCTGCTCCATGTAGATATTACCACACACACTGCTCCCTGTAGATATTACCACACACACTGCTCCCTGTAGATATTACCACACACACTGCTCCCTGTAGATATTACCACACACACTGCCCCCTGTATATATTACCACACACACTGCTCCCTGTATATATTACCACACACACTGCTCCCTGTAGATATTACCCCACACACTGCTCCCTGTATATATTACCACACACACTGCTCCCTGTAGATATTACCACACACTGCTCCCTGTAGATATTACCACACACACTGCTCCCTGTAGATATTACCACACACACTGCTCCCTGTATATATTACCACACACACTGCTCCCTGTAGATATTACCACACACACTGCTCCCTGTAGATATTACCACACACACTGCTCCCTGTAGATATTACCACACACACTGCTCCCTGTAGATATTACCACACACGCTGCTCCCTGTAGATATTACCACACACTGCTCCCTGTAGATATTACCACACACACTGCTCCCTGTAGATATTACCACACACACTGCTCCCTGTAGATATTACCACACACGCTGCTCCCTGTAGATATTACCACACACACACACTGCTCCCTGTATATATTACCACACACACTGCTCCCTGTATATATTACCGCACACACTGCTCCCTGTAGATATTACCACACACTGCTCCCTGTAGATATTACCACACACACTGCTCCCTGTAGATATTACCACACACACTGCTCCCTGTATATATTACCACACACACTGCTCCCTGTAGATATTACCACACACACTGCTCCCTGTAGATATTACCACACACACTGCTCCCTGTAGATATTACCACACACACTGCTCCCTGTAGATATTACCACACACTGCTCCCTGTAGATATTACCACACACTGCTCCCTGTAGATATTACCACACACACTGCTCCCTGTAGATATTACCACACACACTGCTCCCTGTAGATATTACCACACACGCTGCTCCCTGTAGATATTACCACACACACACACTGCTCCCTGTATATATTACCACACACACTGCTCCCTGTATATATTACCACACACACTGCTCCCTGTAGATATTACCACACACTGCTCCCTGTAGATATTACCACACACACTGCTCCCTGTAGATATTACCACACACACTGCTCCCTGTATATATTACCACACACACTGCTCCCTGTAGATATTACCACACACTGCTCCCTGTAGATATTACCACACACACTGCTCCCTGTATATATTACCACACACACTGCTCCCTGTAGATATTACCACACACTGCTCCCTGTAGATATTACCACACACACTGCTCCCTGTAGATATTACCACACACACTGCTCCCTGTATATATTACCACACACACTGCTCCCTGTAGATATTACCACACACGCTGCTCCCTGTATATATTACCACACACTGCTCCCTGTAGATATTACCACACACACTGCTCCCTGTATATATTACCACACACACTGCTCCCTGTAGATATTACCACACACGCTGCTCCCTGTAGATATTACCACACACGCTGCTCCCTGTAGATATTACCACACACGCTGCTCCCTGTATATATTACCACACACGCTGCCCCCTGTATATATTACCACACACACTGCTCCCTGTATATATTACCACACACTGCTCCCTGTAGATATTACCACACACACTGCTCCCTGTAGATATTACCACACACACTGCCCCCTGTAGATATTACCACACACACTGCTCCCTGTATATATTACCACACACACTGCTCCCTGTAGATATTACCACACACACTGCTCCCTGTAGATATTACCACACACACTGCCCCCTGTAGATATTACCACACACACTGCTCCCTGTAGATATTACCACACACGCTGCTCCCTGTAGATATTACCACACACTGCTCCCTGTAGATATTACCACACACGCTGCTCCCTGTAGATATTACCACACACGCTGCCCCCTGTAGATATTACCACACACGCTGCTCCCTGTAGATATTACCACACACACACTGCTCCCTGTATATATTACCACACACACTGCTCCCTGTAGATATTACCACACACACTGCTCCCTGTATATATTACCACACACACTGCTCCCTGTATATATTACCACACACACTGACCCCTGTATATATTACCACACACACTGCTCCCTGTAGATATTACCACACACACTGCTCCCTGTAGATATTACCACACACACTGCTCCCTGTAGATATTACCACACACACTGCCCCCTGTAGATATTACCACACACACTGCTCCCTGTAGATATTACCACACACACTGCTCCCTGTAGATATTACCACACACACTGCTCCCTGTAGATATTACCACACACACTGCTCCCTGTAGATATTACCACACACGCTGCTCCCTGTAGATATTACCACACACGCTGCTCCCTGTAGATATTACCACACACACTGCTCCCTGTATATATTACCACACACACTGCTCCCTGTATATATTACCACACACACTGCCCCCTGTAGATATTACCACACACGCTGCTCCCTGTAGATATTACCACACACGCTGCTCCCTGTATATATTACCACACACGCTGCTCCCTGTAGATATTACCACACACGCTGCTCCCTGTATATATTACCACACACGCTGCTCCCTGTATATATTACCACACACGCTGCTCCCTGTATATATTACCACACACACTGCCCCCTGTAGATATTACCACACACGCTGCTCCCTGTAGATATTACCACACACGCTGCTCCCTGTATATATTACCACACACGCTGCTCCCTGTAGATATTACCACACACACTGCTCCCTGTAGATATTACCACACACGCTGCTCCCTGTAGATATTACCACACACGCTGCTCCCTGTAGATATTACCACACACTGCTCACTGTAGATATTACCACACACACTGCTCCCTGTATATATTACCACACACACTGCTCCCTGTAGATATTACCACACACACTGCTCCCTGTAGATAGCACCACACACACTGCTCCCTGTATATATTACCACACACGCTGCCCCCTGTAGATATTACCACACACGCTGCTCCCTGTAGATATTACCACACACGCTGCTCCCTGTAGATATTACCACACACGCTGCTCCCTGTAGATATTACCACACACTGCTCACTGTAGATATTACCACACACACTGCTCCCTGTATATATTACCACACACACTGCTCCCTGTAGATATTACCACACACACTGCTCCCTGTAGATAGCACCACACACACTGCTCCCTGTATATATTACCACACACACTGCCCCCTGTAGATATTACCACACACGCTGCTCCCTGTAGATATTACCACACACGCTGCTCCCTGTAGATATTACCACACACGCTGCTCCCTGTAGATATTACCACACACGCTGCTCCCTGTAGATATTACCACACACGCTGCTCCCTGTAGATATTACCACACACGCTGCTCCCTGTAGATATTACCACACACGCTGCTCCCTGTAGATATTACCACACACGCTGCTCCCTGTATATATTACCACACACGCTGCTCCCTGTAGATATTACCACACACACTGCTCCCTGTAGATATTACCACACACACTGCTCCCTGTAGATAGCACCACACACACTGCTCCCTGTAGATATTACCACACACACACTGCTCCCTGTAGATATTGCCACACACGCTGCTCCCTGTAGATATTACCACACACACTGCTCCCTGTAGATATTACCACACACACTGCTCCCTGTAGATATTACCACACACGCTGCTCCCTGTAGATATTACCACACACACTGCTCCCTGTAGATATTACCACACACACTGCTCCCTGTATATATTACCACACACTGCTCCCTGTAGATATTACCACACACACTGCTCCCTGTAGATATTACCACATACACTGCTCCCTGTAGATATTACCACACACACTGCTCCCTGTAGATATTACCACACACACTGCTCCCTGTATATATTACCACACACGCTGCTCCCTGTAGATATTACCACACACGCTGCTCCCTGTAGATATTACCACACACACTGCTCCCTGTAGATATTACCACACACACTGCTCCCTGTATAACCATACACACAGCCCCCTGTAGATATTACCACACACACTGCTCCCTGTAGATATTACCACACACACTGCCCCCTGTAGATATTACCACACACACACTGCTCCCTGTATATATTACCACACACACTGCTCCCTGTAGATATTACCACACACACTGCTCCCTGTAGATATTACCACACGCTGCTCCCTGTAGATATTACCACACACACTGCTCCCTGTAGATATTACCACACACACTGCTCCCTGTAGATATTACCACACACACGCTGCTCCCTGTAGATATTACCACACACACTGCTCCCTGTAGATATTACCACACACACTGCTCCCTTTATAACCATACACACTGCTCCCTGTACATATTACCACACACACTGCTCCCTGTAGATATTACCACACACACTGCTCCCTGTAGATATTACCACACACACTGCTCCCTGTAGATATTACCACACACACTGCTCCCTGTATAACCATACACACTGCTCCCTGTAGATATTACCACACGCTGCTCCCTGTAGATATTACCACACACACTGCTCCCTGTACATATTACCACACACACTGCTCCCTGTAGATATTACCACACACACTGCTCCCTGTAGATATTACCACACACACTGCTCCCTGTAGATATTACCACACACGCTGCTCCCTGTAGATATTACCACACACACTGCTCCCTGTAGATATTACCACACACACTGCTCCCTGTAGATATTACCACACACGCTGCTCCCTGTAGATATTACCACACACGCTGCTCCCTGTAGATATTACCACACACACTACTCCCTGTAGATATTACCACACACACTGCTCCCTGTAGATATTACCACACACACTGCTCCCTGTACATATTACCACACACGCTGCTCCCTGTATATATTACCACACACACTGCTCCCTGTATATATTACCACACACACTGCTCCCTGTAGATATTACCACACACACTGCTCCCTGTAGATATTACCACACACACTGCTCCCTGTAGATATTACCACACACACTGCTCCCTGTAGATATTACCACACACACTGCTCCCTGTAGATATTACCACACACACTGCTCCCTGTAGATATTACCACACACTGCTCCCTGTATATATTACCACACACACTGCTCCCTGTAGATATTACCACACACACTGCTCCCTGTAGATATTACCACACACACTGCTCCCTGTAGATATTACCACACACGCTGCTCTCTGTAGATATTACCACACACACTGCTCCCTGTAGATATTACCACACACACTGCTCCCTGTAGATATTACCACACACACTGCTCCCTGTAGATATTACCACACACACTGCTCCCTGTAGATATTACCACACACGCTGCTCCCTGTAGATATTACCACACACACTGCTCCCTGTATATATTACCACACGCTGCTCCCTGTAGATATTACCACACACACTGCTCCCTGTAGATATTACCACACACACTGCAACCTGTAGATATTACCACACACACTGCTCCCTGTAGATATTACCACACACACTGCTCCCTGTAGATATTACCACACACTGCTCCCTGTATATATTACCACACACACTGCTCCCTGTAGATATTACCACACACACTGCTCCCTGTAGATATTACCACACACGCTGCTCCCTGTAGATATTACCACACACTGCTCCCTGTAGATATTACCACACACACAGCCCCCCTGTAGATATTACCACACACACTGCTCCCTGTAGATATTACCACACACACTGCTCCCTGTAGATATTACCACACACGCTGCTCCCTGTAGATATTACCACACACACTGCTCCCTGTAGATATTACCACACACACTGCTCCCTGTAGATATTACCACACACACACTGCTCCCTGTAGATATTACCACACACACTGCTCCCTGTAGATATTACCACACACACTGCTCCCTGTAGATATTACCACACACGCTACTCCCTGTAGATATTACCACACACGCTGCTCCCTGTAGATATTACCACACGCTGCTCCCTGTAGATATTACCACACACACTGCTCCCTGTATATATTACCACACACGCTGCTCCCTGTAGATATTACCACACACACTGCCCCCTGTAGATATTACCACACACTGCTCCCTGTAGATATTACCACACACTGCTCCCTGTATATATTACCACACACACTGCTCCCTGTAGATATTACCACACACTGCTCCCTGTAGATATTACCACACACTGCTCCCTGTAGATATTACCACACACACTACTCCCTGTAGATATTACCACACACGCTGCTCCCTGTATATATTACCACACACGCTGCTCCCTGTAGATATTACCACACACTGCTCCCTGTAGATATTACCACACACTGCTCCCTGTAGATATTACCACACACGCTGCTCCCTGTAGATAGTGACACACACTGCCCCCTGTAGATAGTGACACACACAGCCCCCTGTAGATAGTGACACACACAGCCCCCTGTAGATAGTGACACACACAGCCCCCTGTAGATAGTGACACACTGCCCCCTGTAGATAGTGACACACACTGCCCCCTGTAGATAGTGACACACACTGCCCCCTGTAGATAGTGACACACACAGCCCCCTGTAGATAGTGACACACACAGCCCCCTGTAGATATTACCACACACACTGCTCCCTGTAGATATTACCACACACACTGCTCCCTGTAGATATTACCACACACACTGCTCCCTGTAGATATTACCACACACGCTGCTCCCTGTATATATTACCACACACGTGGCTCCCTGTAGATATTACCACACACGCTGCTCCCTGTAGATATTACCACACACGCTGCTCCCTGTAGATATTACCACACACGCTGCTCCCTGTAGATATTACCACACACACTGCTCCCTGTAGATATTACCACACACACTGCTCCCTGTAGATATTACCACACACACTGCTCCCTGTAGATATTACCACACACACTGCTCCCTGTATATATTACCACACACTGCTCCCTGTAGATATTACCACACACACTGCCCCCTGTATATATTACCACACACATTGCCCCCTGTATATATTACCACACACACTGCTCCCTGTAGATATTACCACACACGCTGCTCCCTGTATATATTACCACACACACTGCCCCCTGTATATATTACCACACACACTGCCCCCTGTATATATTACCACACACGCTGCTCCCTGTAGATATTACCACACACACTGCTCCCTGTAGATATTACCACACACACTGCTCCCTGTAGATATTACCACACACTGCCCCCTGTAGATAGTGACACACTGCCCCCTGTAGATAGTGACACACACTGCCCCCTGTAGATAGTGACACACTGCCCCCTGTAGATAGTGACACACTGCCCCCTGTAGATAGTGACACACTGCCCCCTGTAGATAGTGACACACACACTGCTCCCTGTAGATAGTGACACACACAGCCCCCTGTAGATAGTGACACACACAGACCCCCTGTAGATAGTGACACACTGCCCCCTGTAGATAGTGACACACACTGCCCCCTGTAGATAGTGACACACACACACACACTGCCCCCTGTAGATAGTGACACACACAGCCCCCTGTAGATAGTGACACACACAGACCCCCTGTAGATAGTGACACACTGCCCCCTGTAGATAGTGACACACACTGCCCCCTGTAGATAGTGACACACACACACACACACTGCTCCCTGTAGATAGTGACACACACAGCCCCCTGTAGATAGTGACACACACAGACCCCCTGTAGATAGTGACACACTGCCCCCTGTAGATAGTGACACACACTGCCCCCTGTAGATAGTGACACACACACACACACACTGCCCCCTGTAGATAGTGACACACACTGCCCCCTGTAGATAGTGCCACACACAGCCCCCTGTAGATAGTGACACACACTGCCCCCTGTAGATAGTGACACACACTGCCCCCTGTAGATAGTGACACACACTGCCCCCTGTAGATAGTGCCACACACTGCCCCCTGTAGATAGTGACACACACAGACCCCCTGTAGATAGTGACACACTGCCCCCTGTAGATAGTGACACACACTGCCCCCTGTAGATAGTGACACACACACACACTGCCCCCTGTAGATAGTGACACACACAGCCCCCTGTAGATAGTGACACACACTGCCCCCTGTAGATAGTGACACACACTGCCCCCTGTAGATAGTGACACACACTGCCCCCTGTAGATAGTGACACACACTGCCCCCTGTAGATAGTGACACACACTGCCCCCTGTAGATAGTGACACACACAGCCCCCCCTGTAGATAGTGCCACACACAGCCCCCTGTAGATAGTGACACACACTGCCCCCTGTAGATAGTGACACACACTGCCCCCTGTAGATAGTGACACACACTGCTCCCTGTAGATAGTGACACACACAGCCCCCTGTAGATAGTGACACACACAGACCCCCTGTAGATAGTGACACACTGCCCCCTGTAGATAGTGACACACACTGCCCCCTGTAGATAGTGACACACACACACACACTGCCCCCTGTAGATAGTGACACACACAGCCCCCTGTAGATAGTGACACACACAGACCCCCTGTAGATAGTGACACACTGCCCCCTGTAGATAGTGACACACACTGCCCCCTGTAGATAGTGACACACACACACACACTGCTCCCTGTAGATAGTGACACACACAGACCCCCTGTAGATAGTGACACACTGCCCCCTGTAGATAGTGACACACACTGCCCCCTGTAGATAGTGACACACACACACACACTGCCCCCTGTAGATAGTGACACACACTGCCCCCTGTAGATAGTGCCACACACAGCCCCCTGTAGATAGTGACACACACTGCCCCCTGTAGATAGTGACACACACTGCCCCTTGTAGATAGTGCCACACACAGCCCCCTGTAGATAGTGACACACACAGACCCCCTGTAGATAGTGACACACACTGCCCCCTGTAGATAGTGACACACACACACACTGCCCCCTGTAGATAGTGACACACACAGCCCCCTGTAGATAGTGACACACACTGCCCCCTGTAGATAGTGACACACACTGCCCCCTGTAGATAGTGACACACACTGCCCCCTGTAGATAGTGACACACACTGCCCCCTGTAGATAGTGACACACACAGCCCCCTGTAGATAGTGACACACACTGCCCCCTGTAGATAGTGACACACACTGCCCCCTGTAGATAGTGACACACACAGCCCTCCCTATAAGAGTGGAATCCCCAGTCAGAGTGTTGCCGACATTCTGGCCGGGGATTCCACCCCAGAAGGAGTGAATGGCAGAGCAGGGAGCGGATAGTTTCCTGCTCCACCATAGTATTTAACTGTATCGGTGTCCTGAGGATGCAGATACAATTGTATATGGCCGGGACACGTCCAGTACAGTAATTTGCCGGGACTGTCTCTGTAAATCCAGGACTGTTGGCAACTATGAGAATCTGGCGACAGAAAATAAAAATTGAAACCAAAAGGTTTTTTTGTAAATGTCGCACATCATGAAAAACTCTAGAAATTTGTTATCACGGTAACCGCACGGTCCTGGGGAATAATGTTACGTGGACGTTTTTACAACACAGTGATCGCCGTAAGAATAAGACCGAAAAACATTGGAGGAATCACAGATTCTCCCCATTTCCCCCACATAGAAGTTTTGCAGTTGCAGTGACATTATGTGATACTTTATACGACGCCCTGAAAATCTACAACTCGTCCCGCAGAATCTAATCCTCGCACCGCGGCACCGACAGAAATACACAGAAGTTATAGATCCGAGAAGACGAAGAGGGAAAAACGACAACAGAACCTGGCCTGGAGGTTAAGGGGTTAACCTGCGGTGCGGATTATAAACACGCAGGATATCGGATTTATACCGCGGATTCGCGGCGCATTTGTTGCAGAATTTCCCCATTAAGTTCAATGGGAAAGTCAAGTTCCGCCACAAACGCCATTGTTCCCAGAATCCTCTGCGGCTCCACCGCGTGTTCACAGCAACGCTGCAGGTTACACATATATAGAAAAGAAGGCGTCATGTGACCCCTGCAGCCAATCACAGGCCGGAGAGGTCACATATCATTATAGGGGTCACCTGGACACAGCCGGAAGAGCAGGGACGTGTTGCTATGGTAACGCTGGGAGAGGTGAGGATCGGCCTTGTTGTATTTCTGTAGTAGATATTCGGGAGGATTATACGGCCACCATTTGGTGTGAATATTCGGGGTGATTTCCTTGCGTGTTGTGGGTCGTATTCGCTACGTGTGAACAGTCCCTTAAACCGCACGGTGAACGACATTAACAAGAAATGTATAAAAGTCAGTGAATAAGTTGTATGTCCCGAATATTATGTCATTACAAAACACGACTCGTCCCACAAAACATCCGAAATAACAATTTACCCCAAAGAGGCCGGCACTGGAGGGGTTAAATCCCGGCTAGGAGTCCAGTGGGCGGGGTCACTCAATGATTGACAGCTCTCTGTATACACAGTCATACAGGGGTGACTGATAACAGAGAGAACACCCGACCTGCGCTGCTCTCTTTCTCATACACCGAAATAGCGAAAGAACCTGAGATGACGTCACTACCACGTGACCAAGGAGGGGCGGACCTTATCAGAGGAGAGGAGGCGTGGTGGATGAAGGACCTGTGATATTAAAATCACGTGACCGCGGCATGATGTGACTAATGAGCGATGGACGGATGACATGTGATGATGATCACGTGACATCAGGCGCAGATCTCTGAGGGAGAGGTACTCAAGCGCAATGGAAAGCGGATGATCACGTGACATGAGGGGCGGAGTTCTATTCCCTCCCTCCCCGGTCACATTGGTGGTGACGTCATCACAGGTCCTCCAGCTGTTGCCGTGTATGAGGTGGAGCAGCACTTGTAGGGTGTACATGACCGCTGTTTTCTTAGTGTTCTCTCTGTTATCAGTCAGGAAATTTCCCATAATGCAGTAGTAAGGCAAGGTTACATGAGGTCATTTGTGTCCGGTTTTGGTGCGTTTTTGTCTGGCACAGTGCTGGTGATTATTATTATTTATTATTAGTGCTGTAAATATGAAATACAGGAGGGTTTAACCCCTTGATGACCATCAGATCTTCAGTATTATGTTGGACGTGCGCCGTCACACTAGAAGGAGCGGAGCCTGCACCGTACACGGCTTCTCACAGCCGCCTGCAACCGCCAAGATCAGAGACAGCGCAATCCCGGCCGTTTAACCCCTCAGATGCCGTGATGAATAGCGACCGCGGCATCTGATCAGTTAGAGATAGCGGCTTCCTCTGTCCTCCGAAGAAACAGCGCTATGCCGACCGGTTACCATAGTAATACATTGTAAGACGTTTTTTTTGTACAAAAAAATGATGTAAGAATTAAAAATAAGTAACGTAATTGCTGCATCCGTTGTGTCCAAATTATTAATAGATCAAGTTATAACCGCAGAAATAATTCACATGTGAACGTCGCTGTTTATGGTCGCCGCGATTCTCCAACATATGGAATAAAAAGTCCCCAAAATGTCACTCACAAAACCCCTCACACCGCGCAATCACCGGAAATATAAAACCCCTCACACCGCGCAATCACCGGAAATATAAAACCCCCCACACCGCGCAATCACCGGAAATATAAAACCCCCACACCGCGCAATCACCGGAAATATAAACCCCCCACACCGCGCAATCACCGGAAATATAAACCTCCCCACACCGCGCAATCACCGGAAATATAAAACCCCTCACACCGCGCAATCACCGGAAATATAAACCCCTCACACCGCGCAATCACCGGAAATATAAAACCCCTCACACCGCGCAATCACCGGAAATATAAACCCCTCACACCGCGCAATCACCGGAAATATAAAACCCCTCACACGCGCAATCACCGGAAATATAAACCCCCTCACACCGCGCAATCACCGGAAATATAAAACCCCCTCACACCGCGCAATCACCGGAAATATAAAACCCCCCACACCGCGCAATCACCGGAAATATAAACCCCCTCACACCGCGCAATCACCGGAAATATAAAACCCCCCACACCGCGCAATCACCGGAAATATAAAACCCCCCACACCGCGCAATCACCGGAAATATAAACCTCTCACACCGCGCAATCACCGGAAATATAAAACCCCTCACACCGCGCAATCACCGGAAATATAAAACCCCTCACACCGCGCAATCACCGGAAATATAAAGCCCTCACACCGCGCAATCACCGGAAATATAAACCTCTCACACCGCGCAATCACCGGAAATATAAAACCCCTCACACCGCGCAATCACCGGAAATATAAACCCCTCACACCGCGCAATCACCGGAAATATAAACCCCCCCACACCGCGCAATCACTGGAAATATAAACCCCCTCACACCGCGCAATCACCGGAAATATAACCCCCCCCCACACCGCGCAATCACCGGAGATATAACCCCCTCACACCGCGCAATCACTGGAAATATAAAACCCCCCACACCGCGCAATCACCGGAAATATAAAACCCTCACACCGCGCAATCACCGGAAATATAACCCCCCCCCACACCGCGCAATCACCGGAAATATAAACCCCTCACACCGCGCAATCACTGGAAATATAAAACCCCCCACACCGCGCAATTACCGGAAATATAAACCCCTCACACCGCGCAATCACCGGAGATATAAAACCCCCCCACACCGCGCAATCACCGGAAATATAAACCCCCTCACACCGCGCAATCACCGGAAATATAAACCCCTCACACCGCGCAATTACCGGAAATATAAACCCCTCACACCGCGCAATCACCGGAAATATAAACCCCCTCACACCGCGCAATCACCGGAAATATAAAACCCCTCACACCGCGCAATCACCGGAAATATAAACCCCTCACACCGCGCAATCACCGGAAATATAAACCCCTCACACCGCGCAATCACCGGAAATATAAACCCCTCACACCGCGCAATCACCGGAGATATAAAACCCCCCCACACCGCGCAATCACCGGAAATATAAACCCCTCACACCGCGCAATCACTGGAAATATAAAACCCCCCACACCGCGCAATTACCGGAAATATAAACCCCTCACACCGCGCAATCACCGGAGATATAAAACCCCCCCACACCGCGCAATCACCGGAAATATAAACCCCCTCACACCGCGCAATCACCGGAAATATAAACCCCTCACACCGCGCAATCACCGGAAATATAAACCCCCTCACACCGCGCAATCACTGGAAATATAAAACCCCCCACACCGCGCAATCACCGGAAATATAAAACCCCTCACACCGCGCAATCACCGGAAATATAACCCCCCCCCACACCGCGCAATCACCGGAGATATAACCCCCTCACACCGCGCAATCACTGGAAATATAAAACCCCCCACACCGCGCAATCACCGGAAATATAAAACCCTCACACCGCGCAATCACCGGAAATATAACCCCCCCCCACACCGCGCAATCACCGGAAATATAAAACCCCCCACACCGCGCAATCACCGGAAATATAAAACCCCTCACAACGCGCAATCACCGGAAATATAAAACCTCTCACACCGCGCAATCACCGGAAATATAAAACCCCTCACACCGCGCAATCACCGGAAATATAAACCCCCCACACCGCGCAATCACCGGAAATATAAAACCCCCCACACCGCGCAATCACCGGAAATATAAACCCCCTCACACCGCGCAATCACTGGAAATATAAAACCCCTCACACCGTGCAATCACCGGAAATATAAAACCCCCCACACCGCGCAATCACCGGAAATATAAAACCCCCCACACCGCGCAATCACCGGAAATATAAAACCCCCCACACCGCGCAATCACCGGAAATATAAACCCCTCACACCGCGCAATCACCGGGAATATAAACCCCCACACACCGCGCAATCACCGGAAATATAAACCCCCCCACACCGTGCAATCACCGGAAATATAAACCCCTCACACCGCGCAATCACCGGAAATATAAACCCCTCACACCGCGCAATCACCGGAAATATAAACCCCTCACACCGCGCAATCACTGGAAATATAAAACCCCTCACACTGCGCAATCACCGGAAATATAAAACCCCCCACACCGTGCAATCACCGGAAATATAAAACCCCCCACACCACGCAATCACCGGAAATATAAAACACCTCACACCGCGCAATCACCTGAAATATAAAACCCCTCACACCGTGCAATCACCGGAAATATAAAACACCTCACACCGCGCAATCACCGGAAATATAAAACCCCTAACACCGCACAATCACCGGAAATATAAAACCCCTCACACCGCGCAATCACCGGAAATATAAACCCCCCACACCGCGCAATCACCGGAAATATAAAACACCTCACACCGCGCAATCACCGGATATATAAAACCCCTCACACCGCGCAATCACCGGAAATATAAATCCCCCCACACCGCGCAATCACCGGAAATATAAAACCCCTCACACCGCGCAATCACCGGAAATATAAACCCTTCACACCGCGCAATCACCGGAAATATAAAACCCCCTCACACCGCGCAATCGCCGGAAATATAAACTTCTCACACCGCGCAATCACCGGAAATATAAACCCCTCACACCGCGCAATCACCGGAAATATAAAACCCCTCACACCGCGCAATCACCGGAAATATAAAACCCCTCACACACCGCGCAATCACCGGAGATATAAACCCCCTCACACCGCGCAATCACCGGAAATATAAAACCTCTCACACCGCGCAATCACCGGAAATATAAAACCCCCCACACCGCGCAATCACCGGAAATATAAAACCCCCTCACACCGCGCAGTCACCGGAAATATAAAACCCCCTCACACCGCGCAGTCACCGGAAATATAAAACCCCCCACACAGCGCATTCACCGGAAATATAACACCGCGCAATCACCGGAAATATAAATCCCCCCACACTGCGCAATCACCGGAAATATAAAACCTCTCACACCGCGCAATCACCGGAAATATAAATCCCCTCACACCGCGCAATCACCGGAAATATAAACCCCCCACACCGCACAATCACCGGAAATATAAAACCCCTCACACCGCGCAATCACCGGAAATATAAACCCCCCACACCGCGCAATCACCGGAAATATAAACCCCCCCACACCGCGCAATCACCGGAAATATAAAACACCTCACACCGCGCAATCACCGGATATATAAAACCCCTCACACCGCGCAATCACCGGAAATATAAACCCCCCCACACCGTGCAATCACCGGAAATATAAATCCCCCCACACCGCGCAATCACCGGAAATATAAAACCCCTCACACCGCGCAATCACCGGAAATATAAAACCTCTCACACCGAGCAATCACCGGAAATATAAAACCCCTCACACCGCGCAATCACCGGAAATATAAAACCCCTCACACCGCGCAATCACCGGAAATATAAACCCCTCACACCGCGCAATCACCGGAAATATAAAACCCCTCACACCGCGCAATCACCGGAAATATAAAACCCCTCACACCGCGCAATCACCGGAAATATAAAACCTCTCACACCGAGCAATCACCGGAAATATAAAACCCCTCACACCGCGCAATCACCGGAAATATAAAACCCCTCACACCGCGCAATCACCGGAAATATAAACCCCTCACACCGCGCAATCACCGGAAATATAAAACCCCCCACACCGCGCAATCACCGGAAATATAAAACCCCCTCACACCGCGCAGTCACCGGAAATATAAAACCCCCCACACCGCGCAATCGCCGGAAATATAAAACCCCCCACACCGCGCATTCACCGGAAATATAACACCGCACAATCACCGGAAATATAAAAGCCCTCACACCGCGCAATCACCGGAAATATAAACCCCCCCGACACCGCGCAATCACCGGAAATATAAACCCCCCCCCACACCGCGCAATCGCCGGAAATATAAAACCCCTCACACCGCGCAATAACCGGAAATATAAAAGCCCCCACACCGAGCAATCACCGGAAATATAAACCCCCCCCCACACCGCGCAATCACTGGAAATATAAAACCCCTCACACAGCGCAATCACCGGAAATGTAAAACCCCTCACACTGCGCAATCGCCGGAAATATAAACCCCCTCACACCGCGCAATCACCGGAAATATAAACCCCCTCACACCGCGCAATCACCGGAAATATAAAACCTCTCACCGCGCAATCACCGGAATTATAAATCCCCCCACACCGCGCAATCACCGGAAATATAAAACCCCTCACACCGCGCAATCACCGGAAATATAAAACCCCCCACACCGCGCAATCACCGGAAAGATAAAACCCCTCAAACCGCGCAATCACCAGAAATATAAAACCCCTCACACCGCGCAATCACCGGAAATATAAAACCCTTCACACCACGCAATCACCGGAAATATAAAACCCCTCACACCACGCAGTCACCGGAAATATAAACCCCTTCACACCGCGCAATCACCGAAAATGTAAAACCCCTCACACCGCGCAATCACCGGAAATATAAAACCCCTCACACCACGCATTCACCGGAAATATAAAACCCCCCACACCGCGCAATCACCGGAAATATAAACCCCTCACACCGCGCAATCACCGGAAATATAAAACCCCTCACACTGCGCATTCACCGGAAATATAAACCCCTTCACACCGCGCAATCACCGGAAATGTAAAACCACTCACACCGCGCAATCACCGGAAATATAAAACCCCTCACACCGCGCAATCACCGGAAATATAAAACCCCTCACACCGCGCAATCACCGGAAATAGAAAACTCCTCACACCGCGCAATCACTGGAAATATAAAACCCCTCACACCGCGCAATCACCGGAAATATAAAACCCGTCACACCGCGCAATCCCCGGAAATCTAAAACCCCCCACACCGCGCAATCACCAGAAATATAAAACCCCCCACACCGTGCAATTACCGGAAATATAAAACCCCTCACACCACGCAATCACCGGAAATATAAACCCTTCACACCGCGCAATCACCGGAAATATAAAACCCCCCACACCGCGCAATCACCGGAGATATAAAACCCCTCACACCGCGCAATCACCAGAAATATAAAACCCCCCACACCGCGCAATCACCGGAAATATAAACCCCTCACACCACGCAATCACCGGAAATATAAACCACCCACACCGCGCAATCACCGGAAATATAAACCCCTCACACCGCGCAATCACCGGAAATATAACCCCCCCCCCCCCACACCGCGTAATCACCGGAAATATAAAACCCCTCACACCGCGCAATCACCGGAAATATAAAACCCCCTCACACTGCGCAATCACCGGAAATATAAAACCCCTCACACCGCGCAATCACCGGAAATATAAAACCCCCTCACACTGCGCAATCACCGGAAATATAAAACCTCTCACACCACGCAATCACCGGAAATATAAAACCCCTCACACCGCGCAATCACCGGAAATATAAAACCCCCTCACACCGCGCAATCACCGGAAATATAAAACCTCTCACCGCGCAATCACCGGAATTATAAATCCCCCCACACCGCGCAATCTCCGGAAATATAAAACCCCTCACACCGCGCAATCACCGGAAATATAAAACCCCCCACACCGCGCAATCACCGGAAAGATAAAACCCCTCAAACCGCGCAATCACCAGAAATATAAAACCCCTCACACCGCGCAATCACCGGAAATATAAAACCCTTCACACCGCGCAGTCACCGGAAATATAAAACCCCTCACACCGCGCAGTCACCGGAAATATAAACCCCTTCACACCGCGCAATCACCGAAAATGTAAAACCCCTCACACCGCGCAATCACCGGAAATATAAAACCCCTCACACCGCGCAATCACCGGAAATGTAAAACCACTCACACCGCGCAATCACCGGAAATATAAAACCCCTCACACCGCGCAATCACCGGAAATATAAAACCCCTCACACCGCGCAATCACCGGAAATAGAAAACCCCTCACACCGCGCAATCACCGGAAATATAAAACCCGTCACACCGCGCAATCCCCGGAAATCTAAAACCCCCCACACCACGCAATCACCAGAAATATAAAACCCCCCACACCGTGCAATTACCGGAAATATAAAACCCCTCACACCGCGCAATCACCAGAAATATAAAACCCCCCACACCGCGCAATCACCGGAAATATAAACCCCTCACACTGCGCAATCACCGGAAATATAAAACCCCCTCACACCGCGCAATCACCGGAAATATAAAACCTCTCACACCACGCAATCACCGGAAATATAAACCCCTCACACTGCGCAATCACGGATATATAAAACTCCTTACACCGCGCAATCACCGGAAATATAAAACCCCTCACACCGCGCAATTACCGGAAATATAAAACCCCTCACACCACGCAATCACCGGAAATATAAAACCCCTCACATCGCGCAATAACCGGAAATATAAAACCCCTCACACCGCGCAATCACCGGAAATATAAAACCCCTCACACCGCGCAATCACCGGAAATATAAAACCCCTCACACCGTGCAATCACCGGAAATATAAAACCCCCTCACACCGCGCAATCACCAGAAATATAAAACCCCTCACACTGCGCAATCACCGGAAATATAAAACCTCTTACACCGCGCAATCACCGGAAATATAAAACCTCTCACACCGCGCAATCACCGGAAATATAAACCCCTCACACCGCGCAATTACCGGAAATATAAAACCCCTCACACCGCGCAATTACCGGAAATATAAAACCCCTCACACCGCGCAATTACCGGAAATATAAAACCCCTCACACCGCGCAATTACCGGAAATATAAAACCCCTCACACCTCCAATTACCGGAAATATAAAACCCCTCACACTGCGCAATTACCGGAAATATAAACCCTTCACACTGCGCAATCACCGGAAATATAAAACCCCCTCACACCGCGCAATCACCGGAAATATAAAACCCCCCACACCGCGCAATCACCGGAAATATAAAACCCCCCACACCGCGCAATCACCGGAAATATAAAACCCCCCACACCGCGCAATCACCGGAAATATAAAACCCCTCACACCGCGCAATCACCGGAAATATAAAACCCCTCACACTGTAAATATAAAACCCCTCACATTGCGCAATCACCGGAAATCTAAAACCCCCCACACCGCGCAATCACCGGAGATATAAACCCCCCACACCGCGCAATCACCGGAAATATAAAACCCCCCACACCGCGCAATCACCGGAAATATAAAATCCCTCACACCGCGCAATCACCGGAAATATAAAACCCTTCACACCACGCAATCACCGGAAATATAAACCCCTCACACCGCGCAATCACCGGAAATATAAAACCCCTCACACCGCGCAATCACCGGAAATATAAAACCCTTCACACCACGCAATCACCGGAAATATAAAACCTCTCACACCGCGCAATCACCGGAAATATAAACCCCTCACACCGCGCAATCACCGGAAATATAAAACCCCTCACACCGCGCAATCACCGGAAATATAAAACCCTTCACACCACGCAATCACCGGAAATATAAAACCCTTCACACCACGCAATCACCGGAAATATAAACCCCCTCACACCGCGCAATCACCGGAAATATAAAACCCCTCACCCCGCGCAATCACCGGAAATATAAAACCCCCCACACCGCGCAATCACCGGAAATATAAAACCCCTCACACCGCGCAATCACCGGAAATATATGTTAGAGGAATTTTATATTCTTATCAAGGAAGAGTCAAGAAGTCACCTGAATAGAGATGATGCGCGTCTTTATTCTTATCGATAAGGAGACATTATGGCAGAATGTCTGCCTCCATCCTGAATAACAGAGTTTTTATACATATTCTGAGAATAACATGTCCGGACTAGTTCTTGTTACATTTTACTTCATATATCACAATTGGCAACTAATTAAAAGTTAAACCTTTGTCCGGAAATTCTAATCTCCCTTTTTAGGAATTCCGCTACCCCCTCCTCATATATAATATCAGTTATCTTAACAATAAAACATACTAGACATTTTGTTAGTCAAGGTTTTACAGATACACAGTTTTAGTCTTCATTAGATAAGGTAATCATAAATGTAAAACTTTTCTATCATTCCTCCCTGTTGTAAATTTATGAAGGAATGTCATGTGACACATCCAAAACAGATTTTCTTCTTTAAGTTTCCACCTATTTTTTCATACATCAGAATTTTGTCATGAGGTATTTCCAAGCCATCCTATTAAGTCCTCATTTGGAATCTCTTGGTACATTATCTTAGTAATTAAAGTGTCAATACGTCTCTGAATTAGTCCCCTTATGCAGGAAATGCAACAACACCCACGAGTTACAAGTATGGCTGCCACTGCTGCTAAGGAAGTCCATAGACTGGATATGTGGTTACTCCATTTTCCAAACCATCCTTCAAGCCAAATAGTGAAGATGTCATTTATTCCAGAGTTTTCCACAAGTTCTTCGGACAGGGAATTGAGTCCTTCCAATGCCTTGGTAATACTGCCATCAGGAGCTGTATTTTTGGGAATAAAAGTACAACAGAAAATACCAAACATTTTGCAGACACCCCCTTTTACTGCTACTAACATATCCAGGGCCACTCTATTTTGCTATGTCATTAAAGATATAGGTCCCAACTGATCTGCAATGTCCTTTATTGCATCTCTGGCATAATTAACAAATCTCTGTTGATTGTAATAAATATAATTAATCCAGTCGACATTCTTATTTATCGTAGACCACCAGAAAAGTACAGACTCGAGTCTGATACAATCTGATTTCGGGCCTTAAGCTCATTTGGCACCCCTCGGGGTACTCCTATTTAATTTATGTATATTCTATGGTCAAAGGAACCTCCAGGGATAGACCGTTTATAGCGATTCAGATAGTCTCTAGGGCATTTTCTCCTACTCTGAAACTCAGGGGCTGAAAACAAGTGGAATGGCATCAGAAGTTGAATCAGAGTACAGCTTCCCTGCCACTTGGCCAGTAGCCTCCACATAGCCACCAGAGAACAGTCCTTGCCCTTGTCTGGTTGGTAAACTAATTACCATTATCGATACCAATATCTATGGTGGTTTCACAAAACTCCTCAGTGAGGTTCCCGACTGTGATCGCAATTTGAGTCACGTTACGCCTTGATCTCCATGCAGGTTCAAATCAGGTGGGGGGGGCGAGCTCGGAGAAGCAACAGATACACTGAGACGTTTCTCAAAGTAAAAATCCTTCTGACTTTATTTAACTGTAGTGGTCGCTTTTATAGCATCACAACAAAAACATTCCATAACATATGAGTCATCTGTATATTCAATAAAACCCATTGGTGGAACACAAGGTATTCCCTTTTATGCTTAGGGGGGTTGGTCAAGTGATTGACCGCCATCTGTTCGCAATTTCAAGAGAGACAGCAGAGCAGCTGCAAACTATTTCCTCTCTTACCCTTTCTAAAATACCCATTCTATTGTAACACATGTTCTCCTCTATAACATTTCACTCCTTGGGGCCCCAGATACATTATACATATATTTATTCCATAACAATCCCTCCTTTTGTGATTTTACCAACACCTAAATTCCAATGCTACTTCTATCTCCTGATAGCAAGGCTTCGATCCATTTCTTCACTTGATTCACACAGGTATGTAGGTGGGGTAATCTCACAACACTCTTTCATCATAATGTATAGGCCTCTGTTTGAATGCTTCCCTTATTTTGCAAAATGTATAACAATTAAAACATGTAAGCAATATAAACAATATTATGAAACATATCAAGGGTTGGAATAACACATGCAGTATCTTAGTGGCAGTGGGTGAAAATCCTGTAAATATGTCATACCAGTGATGGGCACTGGCATCTTTTATTGCTGACGATAAATTTATTACTTCCCTAGCTGCTATTGTAGCCAATACTTTCACTTTACTTAGAGTCACATTATGGGCTGCTATCAATTTCTTTACGTCTTTAGACTTTTGTAACACTTGTTTTAACTCTTCCAGTGGCAAACTAAAATTTCCATAGGGCAAAGGTTCAGGTACCCATACAGTGGACATTATTTCTTCTAAAGTAGGCAGGAACACTATAGTTTGGTTCCCCAAGTCAAATGCGTCACATTGTATAGACATCCTGAAAATGGTCCTATGAGATTAAACTGGCTAAGGGTCTGCTTGTCGTTAGTTATTAAACATACATGCTGTGGACCTACTTCAATATAAACCTGTAGGTTAGCTTCTGGGATTATAGTGAGTGCGCATACATTATCCTGGTGCTGCATTAGACAGGGTTCATATATCCCTGACTGTTCATTACGTACATATCCTTGCTCTGTTAACTGCTGGCACAAATCTATATTCCTTGTCTTATTTTGAGAATCTATGTGTGTTCCTTTTATTTCTGGCATCCAATATTGTCCTAATAATGTCACCGGATCAATCATTACCATTGGCATAACAATAAATTTGCATAATAGAGTAGGATTTTTCACATGAAATGCTATTAGTCTTCCTGCGCACCATTTAGGTGTACACTCAGTATACTCAGGCTGTAACAATAACCACGTATCATTTCTCTCTCCTATGGGCAGAATGTCTGTCCATTGCCTAACATGACTACTAAACAATTTATTCTTAAAATTATTCATCTGTTCTTGTTGCCACATCGTTTTAAGCGTACATACTGTCCAATTCACAAAAGTTGATACATTCTGTAATGTTCTATATTCGGTTAGCATACTTTCATTAAAAACATTTAGAAACAGTTCATCTATAGTTAACCCTTTCTGTTGTATGGCAAAGGTAGTAGGTAACCATGAGGCACCTCTCCTTAATGCAGTACATGTGTCATCTCCCACTGAGTTTCATTTGTTCATAACTGTTTCTACCTGTATACCATTCAATACTCCTAATCCCGTTCCTACCCCTCCTAATAGCGGGTCATACCATTCTCTTTTTTGTCTATGACAGCTGGGGGATTCAGGGAAGGAAATATTGAAGTGTACATTCTTTTTCTGCTGTTGGGTTACAGCGCTCTTACAAGTGTGTGGGATTCTTTCCAGACTTTGTACTGTTATATGTGGCTTAAAACTATCTCTTAAAATTGTTATCAAGAATACAAAATATCTTCTATTTCTTATTTGGCTATTATTCATACATAATATCATCCCATCAGTTTCTTTTATTACAATCGTAGAGTTGAGCCTCTCCTTGTTGCATCTTTCATAAATCTTATTTATCATTTCATTTCTATTTTTACTGGTTGTATATTTCTATAGATACTGTACATCTGGTTCATAACAACAAAACAACAGCCGTCTCTTCTTGTATGCTAATGTTGGCTGTTTTGTCTATGTGAAGGTACACAGTCCCTCCATGTGGTCCTTTTCTCCAAGTCCCTTCGGTTGTAGTCACATTTGTAGTATAACACGGGTCATTGGCCTTACAGGTGTAGTTACCCTGCTTTCTATCCACTGTGGCATTCTCCCACCCTGTCCTGAACTGTTCCAGTGATTCTGTACTGATTACGTGTACAGGAGTAGCAGTTCTGCCTTTTTGTATAAGAGCACACGCAACAACCGCCGCAACAACCGCAAAGATCTTCATTCTTCTGGCTGAAGAACCTTTTTACAATGACTGGCGTGAATCCAGCTTGTCTTTCCTTCGAGCTTTACAGAGGTGCTTGTAACGAGTAGGACTTGAAAAGGACCATCAAATCTTGGTTCAAGGCTCTTCCTCACGTGTCTTTTGACAACGACCCAATCTCCTGGTTCTAGCTTATACGTCAACTGAATCAGGACCTGGAATGGAAGCAAAGACTTGTGCATACACCTTGGTCAATTGTTTGTTCAGCGTTGATACATAATCTGTTAGTCTACCATACTGCATTTGGAGCACCTGTGGAAAATAACATCCTAATCTGGGAGCCGACCCAAATAAGATCTCATATGGGCTGAGACCTGTTCTTTTTGTGGGCGTGTATCTTACTGAGAACAAGGCTAATGGTAGACACTCGGTCCATGGTTTCCCGGTTTCTACCATTACTTTTTGGATTTTCAATTTGAGAGTCCCATTTAGTCTCTCAACCTTCCCACTACTTTGTGGATGGTATGGTGTATGTAGGGCTTGACTTATGCCTAGAGCTGACAACACATAGTTCATGATTTCACCCGTAAAATGAGTTCCTCTGTCGCTCTCGATCATCTCTGGAACTCCATATCTGCACACCACCTCGTTGATCAGTTTCTTTGCTGGGCTACGGCTGTAGCTTTGGTTACTGGAAAAGCTTCTGGCCATCCTGAAAAAAGATCAATACAAACAAGCACATACTCATAGGTACCAACTTTGGGTAATTGAATATAGTCTATCTGCAGTCTCTGGAACGGATATATAGGTCTGGGTGTGTGCTTCTGTGGTACTTTTACAGTTCTTCCAATATTATGTGTTGCACAGATCATGCATCCTTGTGTAAAACTGCTGGCCATCACACTAAACCCTGGGGCATACCACACCTTGTTTACCAAGTCCATCATTGCCGTTTTTGACTGGTGTGTCTCTCCATGTGTTATCTGGGCCATCATTGGGAACATTGTCTTAGGCAGGCACAGTTTATTCTGGCACTGCCAGAGGCCATCTTTTCGTAGCGTTGCTCCTTGGGCCGTCCACTTGTCTTTTTCTTCTTCTGTTGCTTGTCCTTGAAGTTTTTGCAGTAGTTCCGGGCTTACAGCTGGTCTTGTTTCCTCTGGATCTTTTATCTGACATACGGCTGCTAACACGGGTAGCTTCTGTGCTGCTTGCTTTGCCGCTTCGTCTGCCAGGGCATTTCCCCTTTTGTCTCTGGTGAACTCACCTTAGTGTGAGCTTTAATTTTTACTACTGCTACTTCTGTGGGTAACATCAGGGTCTCCATCAAGTATTTTACAAAGTCTGCATTCTTTTCAGGTGTACCTGCAGAGGTCAAAAACTGTCTTGCCCTCCATATGGGGCCATAATCGTGTGCAATCCCAAAAGCATATCGAGAGTCAGTGTATATATTTGCTGTCTTTCCTTCTGCATGTTGGCATGCTACTGCCAGGGCCTTAAGCTCCACTTCTTGTGCTGAGCGGGACGCTGGTAAGGAGGCTGCTTCTAGGACTACATCTTCGGTGGTTACTGCATATCCTGTAAGAAAAGATCCTTCTACACAATACCTTGAACCATCCACAAAGAGTATTGGGTCTGGGTTTTGGAGTGGGGTATCTTTTACATGTGCGAACCCCACTGTTTCCTGGGCCATAAGGGCCATACAATCATGTTCATCAGTTTCAGGCAAAAATTGTGACCATACTTTACCTACGTCTTCTCCCCCTTGCTCCAAAGGCAGTAAGGTAGCTGGGTTCAATGTAGTACAGCGGCGTAAAGTAACCTGCTCAGGAAGAAGAAGAGCACAGGTTAATCTCAAATGTCTTGCAGTTGACAAATGCTTAGGTTGTACTTGAGTTAGAATAGCAGTAATATACAAGTTTTGTTTTGCCTTCTCCCTCATCTAAATCCATAAAAACTCGTGTGAGTGATGTCACATCGCCTCCTGTGTAACTTTGCTGGAGGGGGATGGTCTCTTACACATAAACCAAAATTGTACCTAATCAGTTCCTTCACCCTTCCCCCCTTTGTGGACTCTGCGAGAGTGATGTAGCAGAGTTCAAAACTACATCTCAACATAACACTAATTTAACCCCTTGTAATGTACAACAGCCTGAAACAAAAATGACTTTTTCCTGACAAACATGTTATCTTTACAATGACATAACTCATGTGTGAAATCAAAAACAAAACAATTGTAGTTAGTTATTCAATAAAACAGAAAATATTATCTCTGATAACATTAATTACTGCAAACCAATAAACAGTATAACGGTGGGGGCACATACATTTTCAATACCCCGTGTCTCACAGTATCTGTAGTTTAATACATCTGAATTATCAAAACACATGAAATCTGATCACATCATAACACATAATTATCGTAACTTTTATAACCAACAGCGCTTGCGCAAAAGAGAAGAAATTTATTTCGGTTTGTAGACATTACTGATATATATATATCTCAGCAGTGCATATTGAGATCCCTTTGTCTCATCAGCCCTGCAGACTGCACCCAGTCAGCCCCCCTCCTCCTCCTCCCAAACACAGCACACTTTAGAGGGGAGGGAGGGGGGTCACACACTCAAAGCTTCTCACAACTTCTCACAACTTCTCACAACTTAACACTTTCAATGCCGGCAAAACAACATACGTATCTGCAATCATTTATCACACCATTGTATAGGAATTATCTACGTTAATGTTTAACCGTACAATCTGTCGGCCACCATCTCTATCTTATAATTACGTGTTGTTTCATCAGTGAACTAGACTGGAACTTCTGTAAATAGAAAAAACACTACAAATGACAAAATTAACAAGGTGATTATTTCATACTGATTTGGATGGGCCGGGCGTGGCCACATCAGGGGCAGGGGGGGGGGCAGCCTCTCCCATTGGAAACAGTGCGCAGGGGGTTTCCCACCAACAATGAGGACACACTCAACATGAGGTACGGACGCCATTACCGGGCGTCGGCTGGTCCTGTTTTCTAATACATACAAAATGACACAAAGTCATACAAAATATCTATATCAGCATTTAATGTTGTGTCCATTCATTTCAAGAACAAGATTACATTTCTTATCTCACCAGCAGCTGTTCTCCACCTCCCCCTTCTCTTATCACACTAGTTGATTCTAAATTATACCATATGGGAATTTACTATAAGGTCATTTGCAACATTAAAACAGCTACTACTTCTATATATCTCCAAAAAGGGACAGGCTCTGTCTCCGGGTCAGGGGCTTTCTGAACTAAAGTCAACGCATCCCTAGGGTTCCATGGCTTATATTTATGTTCTCTACCTTTATTGAAATTTTTGTCAGCTTCAGTCGCAAATAGGTCTGTCAATACTTGTAACCTTTTTCCCACGTTTTCTAATGCTTGCGTCGTATCTTTTGACTCGGGAAGCTTCATTGCTGCTTCTGCCTGATTCATATTACGCTGATGTCTTTCCCTTTCCTCTTTATACGCTCTAGTTTCTACTCTTTCATCCGTTGAGCCCTCGGCTCCTCCTGTTACTGGGGTTATTCCTGCCAACACTACAGGGGCCAACCCTATTGTTTGTTTATATGGTTCTGGTACTTGTTGAGGTGAGGGGGCAAAGGGGTTTGTGCTACTCATTCTTGGTACCACTGGATATATCCCTAGGGGATTTTGCCCTCCTGTTCTTGCTGCCCCACATGCAAAACAAGTATCCCTCCATGCTTGATTCTGCTGACCACACACTCCACACGTCCATCCCCCTGGTCCCTGCATCGTGACTACCCCATACCCCGGTGGGCTACTTGCTATTCCGTTTCCTTGTTTACCACCTTCATTATAACAAGTGTAGTAAAACTTATCTTTACATTCTGTTTCCCTGAAACCTCCTCGTACTACTTCTTCTGACACTTTTCATCTTTCAGCCATCCACGTTTTGTGTCACAACATTCATTCCATTTTTCTGCGTCTAACCGTCCATGGGATTCTAGACCCCATGCTTTCATTAATTTTTTTTTTTTTTTTTTTGTTTTTTTTTTTTTGTTCCCTGCGTTGCCTTTTTACCTTCTCTTTCTGCTACTACCTGTTTGGCGGTTTGTCCTTTGGGGTGCTCATCTCATACTCTTGTTACAGATTCTAGCTACTGACAGATGAATTCCATTCTCATCTGTTTTATACAGTTTCTAGCTTCCGTACTTACTCCTGTTACAGATTTTAGCTACTGATAGATGAATTCCATTCTCATCTATTTTAGACAGTTTCTAGCTTCCGTACTTACTCTTATTACAGATTCTAGCTGACAGACGAATTCCATTCTCATCTGTTTTAGACAGTTTCTAGTCTCCGTACTTAATAGGGACACCAGTTCCCCATTGTCTAGTTATAAGTGGTCGCCTATAGGCAGACCCTAAGTTATGTAGGGGGTAGTTTTCCTGATAGGTGAATTTCTGGATTTACGATCCCCTAGTAAGCTTACACCCTTTTAACAGGTGCTTGCTCACCCATATGCCATACCTCAAACTCTCGTTTGCCGTGACTGTTTCCCATAGCCCTGCTATGATGGAGGGGACTCTTACCCTTCTCTCTCAGTTTTTATCTTCACTAACAAACACTATGGCTATTGGCTGTTAGGGAAAGTCCCACACTACCTTTCTCACCTATTTTATACAGTTACTTATCCCCTCAAAACCCTTTTAAACCTTCTTCTACTCTGGCCAGAGAATTAAATTCCTTTTATAACTAGCTTACTTTCTTCTTATTCACTTTAAACACCACTCAAGGAGATATCCTCCACACCATAACAGTAATATGACAAATATTCCTGATCCAAATAATAAGGAAAACGTAAAATCAAGCTGTTCATTTGACATGCCGGATTATCGGATTGCAGAAAATTCTGGAATTTTGAGCTGAAAATCAGTGCATGATAATCCCCGCAAGTACCTCAATGCTGTACACACATTTTCGGTATTTTGCCAGATTATCAGATTGCACAAAATTTTCGATTTTCGGGCTAAAATTTAGCCTATCATAATCCCCGTAGTCACCTGAAGCATGTACACATGTTTCTGGTAATTTGCCGGATTATCGGAAGTTTTTTCCAAAAACAATTTCCTTATTCTAAAATGCATTTGTGACACAAAACTGGGTTCCTACAACATTCATACAAATACTGTCATGGAGATCAGGCACTTTATCCTGAGGGTAGGATTACATATAGACTTGACCAGATTTTTACACTAAAAATACCCTCATGTGGCCCCTCTATTCCTCAGGAGTACTACCGGGAAGGTGACCTACCAGACAGGAAGGTGCAGAGCAGAGTTTGTAAGAATTAAGTCTTCTTACCTTGCTGCAGCAGTGGTCTGCCCGTTCCTTCGTCCGGGAGGTCGCCACTCTAGTCCCGGGAGATCCCCTGGGTGGGGTGCCGTCCTTCTGGTCAAGTCCCTGGTTCGGGCGCCAATTTCTGTGATCGCAATTTGAGTCACGTTACGCCTTGATCTCCATGCAGGTTCAAATCAGGTGGGGGGGGCGAGCTCGGAGAAGCAACAGATACACTGAGACGTTTCTCAAAGTAAAAATCCTTCTGACTTTATTTAACTGTAGTGGTCGCTTTTATAGCATCACAACAAAAACATTCCATAACATATGAGTCATCTGTATATTCAATAAAACCCATTGGTGGAACACAAGGTATTCCCTTTTATGCTTAGGGGGGTTGGTCAAGTGATTGACCGCCATCTGTTCGCAATTTCAAGAGAGACAGCAGAGCAGCTGCAAACTATTTCCTCTCTTACCCTTTCTAAAATACCCATTCTATTGTAACACATGTTCTCCTCTATAACATTTCACTCCTTGGGGCCCCAGATACATTATACATATATTTATTCCATAACACCGACTTTCTTACCTTGCCCATTCCTCAGAAAGCAAGTGCAGTTGCCTGGGTAAGCCACTACTAAGGGAGGGATTTAATTTCTCCCCACAGGTGGGTACAATAAAGAGAATGTCTTACTAATTGATCACCTGGATTATATGATGCATTATATAAAAATAACACGCACTGCAGACCTTGTGGGTTCTTGTTATCTGATAGCCTGAAAGGTATTGTACCCAGATGTGGTCTAGCTTTCACGCTAGCGATACAGTTAGTTCTATTATCTTGGATTACAGTGTATCTCATCCAGGCTAACCGGTCGTTTTTATCACTGTAACCTGTTTCTAATGCCAATTTATCTTCATAAATGAAGTTGGCCAGATAAAATATAGAGGGTAGGTCTATCTCTCGGGGCTAAAGGACTTTCAGTTAAATCTTTTTTCTTAACTTCAATAAAGAAATGCCCTATAGGATCAGTACCTGATACATCAGCTCCTATAGCATATAGTTCCTTATCCTTTCATTAGGATTTCAGAAGGTCAAAAATAACTAGTTACAGTTGGTGAAACTTGTACAGGGAGAGGTAAATTTCTTCATAATAATTAACTTTTCTTTTAAAAAAAAAATGGCAGACATCATGGAATATCCATAATCATTATGGGCTGTGATCCATTGGGCCGAAGACCATGAAGAACATCACCTTTTCCCTAGGGTATTTACATCGATAATCCAAATGTATTTGTCTGAATATGCTGGTTTATAAGAAATCCCATACTTTAGGTTGACACACCTTGGACCCCCATAGGATACCTAAAATAACTAATAACATTTTGCCCTGTCTCCTCCCAGGCTCTGGATGTTTTCTTCACTGAAGTTTGAGACCAGTCACTTCTAATAAATGACTACCCTTTGTAATCAGTCTTTTATAGCCTAGGAGGATAGTGGCAATTCCCTAACTACCTTACAGTGTGATAAGTGTATCCAAGAGGTACGTTCGATTATCTTTACGGCCGTAGGTTCAGGTACAGGGTCACCTGGAATACAATTAGAGATAGAAACTTCCCTGTTAGTTAACATTTTTGCCATATATTCAACAAGTGTAAAATCTGATTTCTTATCCATCCTAGAGAATGGATTTAAATGTGGTATTACAAATGGTCTACCATACATCATTTTAAAAGGTGACAAACCTGATGCTGTCGGAGTCACATGCATATTTAGGACTACTGATGGTAAACAATCTACCCAATTCTTCCCAGTCTATTCCATTGTTTTCTTGAGTTTGTTTTTTAGCATCCTATTGTCACTGTATATTTTCTCAGGTATCCCAAACCTAGGTATTATCTCCTTTACCAATGCTTATCGACTGTGATAGCATCTGGGCTTGCTGTGGGGAATACTTTTACTCATTTGGTAAATACATTAATAATCACTAAACAATATTTCTTCCCTTTGAGTTTCGCATGAGAACCAAGGTCAAGGATAACTAACTTTAATAACATACAAAATCAGCATTAATATACTTGTCTTAAAGAGGCTCTGTCACCAGATTTTGCAACCCCTATCTGCTATTGCAGCAGATCGGCGCTGCAATGTAGATTACAGTAACGTTTTTATTTTTAAAAAACAAGCATTTTTGGCCAAGTTATGACCATTTTTGTATTTATGCAAATGAGGCTTGCAAAAGTCCAACTGGGCGTGTTTAAAGTAAAAGTCCAACTGGGCGTGTATTATGTGCGTACATCGGGGCGTTTTTACTTCTTTTACTAGCTGGGCGTTCTGACGAGAAGTATCATCCACTTCTCTTCAGAACGCCCAGGTTTTGGCAGTGCAGACACACAGCGTGTTCTCGAGAGATCACGCTGTGTCGTCACTCACAGGTCCTGCATCGTGTCGGACGAGCGAGGACACATCGTCACCAGAGGCTACAGTTGATTCTGCAGCAGCATCGGCGTTAGCAGGTAAGTCGATGTAGCTACTTACCTGCAAACGCTGATGCTGCTGCAGAATCAACTGTAGCCTCTGGTGCCGATGTGGCCGACACGATGCAGGACCTGGGGCAGGAAGTGAGTGACGTCACAGCGTGATCTCTCGAGAACACGCTGTGTGTCTGCACTGCCAGAAGCTGGGCGTTCTGAAGAGAAGTGGATGATACTTCTTGTCAGAACGCCCAGCTAGTAAAAGAAGTAAAAACGCCCCGATGTACGCACATAATACACGCCCAGTTGGACTTTTACTTTAAACACGCCCAGTTGGACTTTTGCAAGCCTCATTTGCATAAATACAAAAATGGTCATAACTTGGCCAAAAATGCTCGTTGTTTTAAAAATAAAAACGTTACTGTAATCTACATTGCAGGGCCTATCTGCTGCAATAGCAGATAGGGGTTGCAAAATCTGGTGACAGAGCCTCTTTAAAGGAACAATGTCTTTCTTATTCACTACATAAGAACAAGACGGGGTCTCCAGACAAGATGGCTGCTGCACAAAATAAACTCATTTAAACATTATTTCAATCACTCTCACATTTCCCCAAGCCAGGTACTTAAAAGAGGGCTTATCCCCCTTACAGACTTTATTTTCTTAGCTTGCTCTACGGTCAAACTTGTCTTGCATAATGCCAAAAAGGTCTATACAGTGGCAACAGGCTGGGCCAACTACTTGTCAAATGCCCCCTTGGGCAGCATTCAAAACATCAAACACATAATCTGTAACAGTTTCCAATCTGTCGGCCACTTTCTCTATATTATGAACATTTTTTACTGCTAAACATACTAATATTGGCAATAATCCAAACTTCTCCCTGGTACATATTGGTCATAATTGTTGCACTGTCACTTACTGTCCTAATGGGACTTTTACCCCTGCAGATATAATAAATTGTGGGCAGCATCTTTTTTAAACCTAAAGACACCCAGGTCACATAACTTCCGGGCTCTCATTACTGCCTTGTACTTCTTACTTATGTGTGACATAGGGCTGAGGAGGGAGGCCAATGTAGGAAATAAAGGGGTAGTTAGGTTAGAGAGGGGTCAGACTATATTGGTGGGGGGAGAAACAGACGGTGGGGAGAGGACTAGACAACAAGATAAGGAGATCCTTTCGTTACAAAACAGCAGTGAAAAATAAAAAGGCCCAAATGTCAAATAATCACATTTCTGATAGTGAAAGTGAAACATTTAAAGGCAAGTTAAAGTGTATGTTCACAAATGCCAGAAGTCTAGCAAGCAAAATGGGGGAGCTGGAGGCCTTAATACTGGAAGAAAATATAGATATAGTTGGTGTTGCTGAAACAGGGCAAATAGGAAAGGTGGTGGTGTATGTCTGTATGTGAGAAGCGATATGAAGGTGAGTGTAAATGAGACATTAGAGGGTGAAGACCGTGAGGAGGTTGAAACCTTGTGGGTGGAATTACAAAGCGAAGTAAACACTGAAAAAATTACTTTTGGTGTAATCTATAGACCCCCCAATATAACTGAAGAGATAGAAGGTCAAATATATAAACAAATGGAGCGGGCTGCACAGGCGGGTACTGTTGTGATAATGGGAGATTTTCATTATCGGGATATTAATTGGTGTCATGGTTCGGCTTCAACTGCAAAGGGGAGACATTTCCTTAACCTGTTGCAGGAAAATTTTATGTGCCAGTTTGTGGAAGACCCGACTAGAGGTGAAGCTCTGTTGGATCTGGTCATTTCTAATAATGCAGAGCTTGTTGGGAATGTCAATGTTCGTGAAAACCTCGGTAACAGTGATCACAATATAGTTACATTTTACCTATACTGTAAAAAACAAACGCAGGCTGGGAGGGCAAAAACATTTAATTTTAAGAAAGCCAATTTCCCCAGGATGAGGGCGGCAATTCAGGATATAGACTGGGAAGAACTAATGTCAAATAATGGGACAAATGATAAATGGGAGATTTTCAAATCTACTTTGGGTAATAGTGCAAAATGTATTCCTATAGGTAACAAGTATAAACGACTCAAATTAAACCCCACATGGCTTACACCTTCTGTGAAAGGGGCAATACATGACAAAAAAAGGGCATTTAAAAAATACAAATATGAGGGTACATCTGCAGCCTTTGTAAAATATAAAGAGCTTAATAAAATCTGTAAAAATGTAATAAAATCAGCAAAAATACAAAATGAAAGGCAGGTGGCCAAGGATAGTAAAACAAATCCTAAAAAATTCTTCAAGCATATAAATGCAAAAAAGCCCAGGTCTGAACATGTAGGACCCTTAGATAGTGGTAATGGGGAGTTGGTCACAGGGGATCAAGAGAAGGCAGAGTTACTAAATGGGTTCTTCCGCTCTGTATATACAACAGAAGAAGGAGCAGCTGATGTAGCCGCTGCCGGTGCTGTTAATATATCAGTTGATATACTGAATTGGATGAATGTAGATATGGTCCAAGCTAAATTAAATAAAATAAATGTACACAAGGCCCCGGGACCAGATGGGTTACACCCTAGAGTTCTTAAAGAGCTTAGTTCAGTTATTTCTGTCCCCCTCTTCATAATATTTAGAGAATCTCTCATGAGTGGTATAGTGCCAAGGGACTGGCGCAGGGCAAATGTGGTGCCTATTTTCAAAAAGGGCTCTAGGTCTTCGCCGGGTAATTTTAGACCAGTAAGCTTAACATCAATTGTGGGGAAAATGTTTGAGGGGCTATTGAGGGACTATATACAGAATTATGTGACAATAAATAGTATTATAAGTGACAGCCAGCATGGTTTTACAAAGGACAGAAGCTGTCAAACAAACCTGATTTGTTTTTATGAAGAGGTAAGCAGAAGCCTAGAAAGAGGGGCCGCTGTGGATATAGTGTTTTTGGACTTTGCAAAGGCATTTGACACTGTCCCTCATAGACATCTAATGGGTAAATTAAGGACTATAGGTTTAGAAAGTATAGTTTGTAATTGGATTGAGAATTGGCTCAAGGACCGAATCCAGAGAGTTGTGGTCAATGATTCCTACTCTGAATGGTCCCCAGTTATAAGTGGTGTACCCCAGGGTTCAGTGCTGGGACCACTATTATTCAACTTATTTATTAATGATATAGAGGATGGGATTAATAGCACTATTTCTATTTTTGCAGATGACACCAAGCTATGCAATATAGTTCAGACTATGGAAGATGTTTGTGAATTGCAGGCAGATTTAAACAAACTAAGTGTTTGGGCGTCCACTTGGCAAATGAAGTTTAATGTAGATAAATGTAAAGTTATGCATCTGGGTACGAAAAACCTGCAAGCATCATATGTCCTAGGGGGAGCTACACTGGGAGAGTCAATTGTTGAGAAGGATCTGGGTGTACTTGTAAATCATAAACTAAATTTCAGCATGCAGTGTCAATCAGCTGCTTCAAAGGCCAGCAAAATATTGTCGTGTATCAAAAGAGGCATGGACTCGCGGGACAGGGATGTAATATTACCACTTTACAAAGCATTAGTGAGGCCTCATCTAGAATATGCAGTCCAGTTCTGGGCTCCAGTTCATAGAAAGGATGCCCTGGAGTTGGAAAAAATACAAAGAAGAGCAACGAAGCTAATAAGGGGCATGGAGAATCTAAGTTATGAGGAAAGATTAAATGAACTAAACCTATTTAGCCTTGAGAAAAGACGACTAAGGGGGACATGATTAACTTATATAAATATATGAATGGCGCATACAAAAAATATGGTGAAAACCTGTTCCATGTAAAACCCCCTCAAAAAACAAGGGGGCACTCCCTCCGTCTGGAGAAAAAAAGGTTCAACCTGCAGAGGCGACAAGCCTTCTTTACTGTGAGAACTGTGAATCTATGGAATAGCCTACCACAGGAGCCGTCACAGCAGGGACAGGAGACACCGCAGGAGCTGGTCACAGCAGGGACAGTAGATGGCTTTAAAAAAGGCTTAGATAATTTCCTAGAACAAAAAAATATTAACTGCTATGTGTAGACATTTTTTACTTCCCCTTTCCCATCCCACTTCCCCTTTCCCATCCCTTGGTTGAACTTGATGGACATGTGTCTTTTTTCAACCGTACATACTATGTAACTATGTAACAACAACCAGTGACCTTCACCTCATACCTCCACATAAAACACCTCAAGTTGTTATTCACAATATTATGGCATATTACATACATTATAATTCTAAACCTCAGACAATAGGGTCTCAACTAAGAAAATAATACTATCACCAATCTTATACTATCACCCCTCAGGTTTGGGCCCCATCAGTTCATTGACAAGTCCTGTACATCAAGCAATCAAACAAACAAACAAACAAACATTTTTTGTATAAGAAAAACTTTTCTGTCCCTCTGGACAGGGCACCTAGACTGGGTACATTTTATGTCACACTTGTTACTCTCTTCAGGAGGATTTGTACCTTGATCTGAGCTGATTTACCTGTTATAGCTCCTACCCACAGAAATATTGACAGATACTATATGTTTATCTGACAATTTTTTTCTTAACCAAATTTTTCTTACCTACTTTGAGATTCAAATTAACACCCCCTATATACATACCTAATATCTTAGGAAGCTAAAAATTATGTTTGGCGAATTTTAAACAAAATTTTTAGAGGAGTTAGTAAAGCCATATTCCGTGAACACTTTAGATATAATTTCTACCATCCCACCTGTTGAGACATGCCTTGTCCGATGGCTCAATATAACTGCATATCTGAATAAGTTTCTGGGTAGGATGTATTTGTTCTTACAAGATCCATCTACAAAACGTATAAGATCACTATTTGGTAGTGGAGTATCTTTAAGATCTGATCTTGGTAACACTCCTCTGCTATGGAGGATAGGCAATCATGTGGTTCACCATTCTCCGCAGAAGGCATCAAAGATTTAAAGTGGTAAATTTTTCTATCATAAATAACACTAATGTGGCGGAAGCTCGTATAGCTTCTGCAGTGGCTGCAACTGATTGAACACTGGAAAATAAGGCTCCAGCTACTGGGTCGAGTTTTGATGAGTAGTAAGCTAAAGGTCTATCCTTTCCCCCATACTCCTGTGTTAGCACTGAAGTCATGTATCCATTTTTATAATCTGCAGTTTGAATAAAGGGTTTTGAATAATCAGGTAGTCCAAGCACTGAAGATCCCACAAGAACCTGTTTTATCTGGAAAAAAATTGCCTCCTCAGCTTCAGGAGTCCATTTAATGGAATCCTGGGCTGCAAGTGGTTCCTCATAAATCAAACACATCAATGGTCCTGTAATAGCAGCATAATTGGCTATCCAACTCCTGCAGAAGTTAGTCATACCCAAAAAGGACATCATTTGCCTTTTTGTCAGAGGTTTCGGTGCTTGGAGTATTGCTGACTTTCTTCCTTCATACAGATGTTTAACGTCTTGGGTAATATGGTGTATGGAATGCCTGTGTGTTGCCGAGGCTAGTAAGTATATGCCCTAGTACTTCTCCTGTGAAGTGAGTTCCTCTGTAACTCTCAATTACTTCAGGGACCCCATATCGGCATACTATTTCCCTAGCAGTGTTTTTCAGCTGTGGCCTTGGTTACTGGCCATGCCTCAGGCCAGTTTGAAAACACGTCAGTACATATGAGGACATAATTATATACACAGGACATATTTATATACACCTACCTCGAGTAGCTGTATGTAGTCCACCTGCAGTCGCTGGAAGTGGTAATCAGGGCGAGGCGTGTGCTTACTGGGTGTTCTTGTCATTTTACCAGGGTTGTGTCTGACGCATGTCAGGCAACCCTCTACATGTCGAGCAGCTGTGTTCTGAAATCCAGGGGCAAACCAGTGTTGTATTGATTTGTCTGCTGCAGTCAGAAAGCCTCTTGCTCACCATAACCATGTGCGACTCCAAAGGTGTTCCTCGAGTCTGTATAGACATTCACCCTTTTACCTGTGTCCATCTTACATGCTTCTGCGAGTGCCATGAGTTCTGCCTCTTGGGCAGAGCTGCTGGAGGGCAGTGACTTTTGCAGCACTGTCTTACCTTCCTGCACTACTGCATACCCGGTGGTGAAATGTCCCGTCTGCTCATTCCAGTATCTGGATCCGTCTACAAAATACATCAGTGACACCTGGTAACCCTTGGGATTCAAGTTGCATTAAACTGTGACAATCAGGCTCATGTTCCATATCAAACAAGACATTGTAATTTGCAAGTTCGTATGTTAAAGGGGTTGTCCGAGATAACAGAATATTTTTAATAACACCATTAAATCATTTAAGTTAAAAAAATAAATACATTTGTAATATACTTACGTTTTCCAAAGTGGCCCCGTTTCCAGATCCTGCCGTCGGGAACTTGATTGTTGACGTCTCTCTCTGCTCCGGCTCTGCTGCTTTGTTGATCTTGAATTCTTGCCGGGTACACGACACGTCACTTGTGACGTGGTGTGTATCGGCTTGTTCTGTTGTAACGCGCATGCGCGGTCCCTGCTGTTATCTCGAGAACAGCAGGGACTGCGAGAACAGCAGTGACAGCGCATGCGCGTTACTGCATGTGAAGCAGAAGAAGCCGATCTACACCACGTGACAAGTGACGTGTCGTGTACCATCCGAGGTCTCGCTGGTGCGAGACCATGTGATCGGGATACGACACGACAGTGGAGGCGGCTGAAAAGGTGACGTCAGAGCTCAAGTGACCAGAAGGAAGAAGCAGCCAGAGCGGAGAACAGAAGCAAGATTGCACAGGTAAGTATATTATGCAATTTTTAATATGTGTAATGTATTTCTAACTGTACTTAAAAAAAAAATCTCGGACAACCCCTTTAAGGGTCTGGCACCCCCCCCCCCTTTCCCCTCCTTTCTCTACAACCATAGGCATAGTAATGGCTGTATGGGACTGGGCGGTTTTGGATAACAGTAAACCTATTGGAAACCTATGGGAAAAATACAACAATAATGAGACTGTTTACTGAGCACATATGTCAACAGAGATACAACACAAAAGCAAATTATCAACATATTGCAATAGACAAGTGGTGTTCGGGGGACCACTTATCCAACAGCTCTTTCATTGCACAGATGACCATATCAGGGGAATGTGCTGTACCCTGAGGAAACACCAGCCAGGCATACTGTTTGTCTAAAGGAGAAAAACCAAATATTATAGGGAGATACAATGGAAGTTATCAGTTTATTACCTGATAACTTATCAATCTATCATTTATGCAGACCATGCTTGTTAAATATTTCAACAGAGAGCAGCAGCAGCTCTCTACCTTCCTTCTAGCATGCTCATATACTGCATTCAGCTGCTGCCCTCAGCCCCCACCTATTCTTTTAGCTCTATAAGCTTCAGCGAGCCAAAATACTGTAATGAAACTCCATTTCTGCTATATTTATAACTCTAAAACCTATAGATACGGTACATAAAAACAACAACAAAACAGTCTTTTTACACAAACTTATACTTCAGTTCATTAGCCGTATTAACAAATAAAAGCCGATATAGCCAAGTATGGAGAACAAGATAATTTGGAACACAGTTTGGAGTATAATCATCAGCCATCCGGCTATTCCCTTAAAGGGGTTGTCCCAAGTTGACAAAAAATTTTTTTTAAAACATTCTAAGCAGGAAATGAATTTTAAAACATTTAAAAAATGTTAAAAATTCATTTCCTAAGTGCCTTTTTTTTTACACTTGATAACTCAGCAAGTGCTGGTTATCTTTTCTAAAAAGGGGCGTGAGCGGCTTGATGTCAATCAAGCCGCTCCGCTCTTCAGTGTGCGCGCTCCCGACGTTGCTAGATACTGTAGTTCTAGCAACATCGGGAGAATGTTCGTCTCAAGCGGGCATGGTAAGCCCGATTGAGACGAACTTACCGTTAATGTCATCAACCCTAAAATACACTGCACTACACTACATTACACTACACTACATTCACCCCGTTTCGGCAAACAACTTCTCCCCGCCCCCACCCTGTCACTACATGTAATGTTTGTAGCCGCCGTACCGGTGCTGCATCAGCACCCGGCGAACAACTAAAAATATATAAAAAAATTAAACTCACCTAAGACGTTCTAACGGCGCTCTGAACGGTCCCGTCACTTGCCATCTTCCTTCTTCTTGGCGCCGCTCACATTCATAGTAACAATGATGACGCTTTTTTTTTCATCAATAAAATGGTTAATGAGGGTTGTGTTGGGGGTGCTTTATTTCAATAAAATATTTTATCTATGTCTTTGTGTTTTATTTTCAAGTTTTATTACTATCACTTCAGTAATGGCCGCTGTCTGAGTGACAAGGTTCATTACTAAGGGGAGGCTTAGTGTTAGCCGGTACAGAGGCTAACACTAAACACCATTATTACCCCGGTACCCACCACCACCAGGTGTGCCGGGAAGAGCTGGGTACGATCCAGTACCCGATCATCTGTTGTGATGGTCGGGCCCTGGGGCGGCCGCAGGCTGGTATTATGAGGCTGGGAAGGGCCAAAAACAGTGGACCTTCCCACCCTTGTAATGCTAGGCTGCTGCTGCTGTGTTGTATCTGGCTGGTTATAAAAATGGGGACCCCACGTAATTTTTTTTTTATTATTTTTTTATTTTTATTAAAAAGACATGGGGTTCCACCCAATTTATCATAACCAGCCACAAACACAGTGTTATTAGCCTGGGAATGTACTAAACCAGTGGCCCCTCCTACCCGTGTAATGCCAGGCTGCTGCGGCCTTGTATATGGCTGGTTATTAAAAATGTGGGGGACCCAACGTCTATTGTAAAATGTAAAAAAAAAACGACGTGGGGGTCCCCCACATTTTTATAACCAGCCCGATACAACACAGCAGCAGCAGCCTAGCATTACAAGGGTGGGAAGGTCCACTGTTTTTGGCCCTTCCCAGCCTCCTAATACCAGCCTACGGCCGCCCCAGTACCCGACCATCACAACAGATGGTCGGGTACTGGATCGTACCAAGCTCTTCCCGGCACCCCTGGTGGTGGTGGGTACCGGGGTAATAATGGGTGGTTAGTGCTAGCCTCTGCACCGGCTAACACTAAGTACCGCCTTTATAATGGACGCTGTCAATCAGCCAACTGCCATTATCTAGGCACTAATAAAGTTTGAAAAAAAAACACAAAGACAATTTTTTTTATTGAAATAAGAAATCCCCAACAAAACCCTCGTTAACCATTTTATTAAAATTTTCAAAAAATGTAGATCTACGCAGTAGTCCAACGAATCGAAGACGTAGTCCAATTGGTACATCAAAATCTGCAACCACATAAAAAAAAGTTATCAATGTGAACAATACCGATACTTATACTCACCTACACACACACAAACAACCACACACAAACATATACACAAACACATATAAACACACACCCATATATTACATAAACACATACACACAAACATATACACAAACACACATAAACACACACACAAACACATGTACACAAACACCCATATATACACAAACATATACACTAACACACACACATATACACAAACACATATACACACAAACACCCATATATACACAAACACACACATATACACAAACACACACATATACAAAAACACACAAACATATACACATGTCAAACACACCCATATATACACAAACACACACAAACTCCAAAAAACACACATATACACACAAACCTATACACAAACACATGTACACAAACACACAAATATACATATATAAAAATACACAAACATATACACACAAACATATACACATATGCACAAACACACCCATATATATACACACACACATATACACAAACATACGTACACAAACACACCCAAATATACACAAACACACACAAACATATACACAAACACACCCATATATACACAAACACGCCCATATATACACAAACATGCCCATATATACACAAACACGCCCATATATACACAAACACACACATATATACACATATACACAAACATACACACAAATCTATACACATGCACAAACACACCCATATATACACAAACACACACATATACACATAAACATATACATACAAACATGTACACAAACACACCCATATATACACAAACAAACCCACACATATACAAAAACACACACACAAACATATACACAAACACACCCATATATACACAAACACGCCCATATATACACAAACACGTATACAAAAACACACACAAACATACACACAAACCTATACACATATGCACAAACACACCCATATATACACAAACACACACATATACACACAAACATATACACACAAACATGTAGACAAACACACCCATATATACACAAACCCACACATATACAAAAACACACACACACAAACACACCCATATATAGACACACACACCCATATATACACAAACACACCCATATATACACAAACACACGTATACAAAAACACACAATCCTATACACATATGCACAAACACACCCATATATACAAACACACACATATACACACAAACATACACATATGTACACAAACACACCCATATATACACAAACCCACACATACAAAAACACACACACAAACATATACACACACACACAAACATATACACATACACACAAATACACCCATATATACACTCACACATAAACACACACACAAACACATATACACAAACACACCCATATATACACCGACACACACACACAAACATATACACACTTACCTTTAGCGGAGCGCAGACTTCTCCTTGCGACGGGTGCCTTCCACTGCATCTTCTGCGCATGCGCCGAGATGCGCGTTCACGAGCAAATGACATCCTCTGCTCAGGGCGCAGAGGATGTCATTACGCATGCGCGGCCACCGCTAAAGGTAAATAGCGGTGGCCGGGAACCTAGGCAACGAGCAGGATACAAAGAGGGACCGACCGCAACTTCAATCAACGATATCAAGAAAACGACATCGCTGGACGACGGACAGGTAATTAGAATTCTTCTTATTTTTACATGGGGGAGCTTTATAGCTCCATTTATCAACTTGGGACAACCCCTTTAAATCAATTAGCTGGATTTAAGAAAGAAAAGGTATTATTCCGCCAGGAGTCTTTGTTTAACCTTTTGTTCTTGTAGCTACTTTTCTCTGATCTCAGCTATTTTTGTTAGACTAGCTTTAACACGTTGGTTGCCTACAAGATGAATATAATGGCAACATTTTATTTTTTATTATTATTATTATTATTACCTTTCTCTTTGTTTCTTCAACTCCAACAATCTAGTACAAGTTCAAGGCTTTCTATAATCACCTAAACCCAATCACATTGGCGATATCTTCATTAGTGTAACCATCAATCAAAACTTCTTTTACTTGCTGTAACTCACTAACTGGATATATTCCCCTGTTCTAGGCTTTAGCATTCTGCTTCTCATGGTTAGTTCATCATCATCATCATGTTAGGTGACATACAATACATTGGTGAAGCATTCAGGGTTATAATTGCTGTAAGAGCATCACTCTAATATCTGTGTTAACTAAATCCAACCATTTATAATACATTTTCTTTTCTACATCATTTTTACAATACAGAGCAACAGTTTTCAGCACTTTAATATCTAGAGTACTCCCAAATGTGGAGCTGGAAGCACAGTCCTCCACCCGTTCCACATTTTGTATACTTTCTTACCCTGTGCCTAGATCATTATGATCATACGGCTTCCTTCTGGATCTGCCACACACCGTGTCCCCTGCAGTGGGGTTTTACCATAACCCCAAAATTCACTCTCATCTACAGAAGTCCCAAACTACAGGGACACAATATAGATCTTGTCAGACCACCTTTAATAGGCAATATCATTGTACTAAGCCTTACTAATACACGTCACATTTTGCTTCTATAGCATATCAGTCAGAGATTAGTAACTCAAGCACAGGCACAGAAATATACAATAGAGAAACTTATAGATACTAAGAATCAAAGTATCAGTCAGTACACAAACATTCCCTACTAACTCCTGCTACTGAGTGTAACACGGAGCATTAGACTAGACTGCGGACCTTTTATGGGATTCAGAGACTTTTACCGTCCCGCATAGCAGACAGACAGTTCAGGGGTAACCCTTCACTTGCCTTATACATTCACACACATTTCAAAGGTCCTTCTATTACCCACTCACAGTATTGTTAGTGACAGAACAGTCCATACATCCACATCACAAGAGAACACAACATAGAAGTACAGTAGAAAACACTTATAATCCCAACAGAAACGATGCAGAACTTATATATACAAAACAAGTCATACATACACTTCTATCTTACTTTTCTTAATTGTTAATTCGCTAACTCACTCCTGACTACGAGCACAACAATAGTCACAACGTGGACGTGCAAGAGTGCTGTCCAGATTCGCGGACGGGAGTGGTTACCCGCCACTTCACACACTGAGTTTATAATAAAATGTCTCAACTTAGATCCACGTTCTGGTGGGTAAGTCTGTAAAACACAGAGAGACTATACCATATACTTCCATCCATTCAAACAGCAAACATACAATTAATATAACAACATTATATATTTTACAATATTACACATATTCTGCAATCTATAATATAAACCCAAATTTTCCTATGAAGATTGAACATCAAAGCATTAATTACAGCAGTTTATATAGCCAATATGACGTATGCGACGTATGCACACCAGGAGATGGAGAGACTGAGTGTACAATACCACTGGCACATGTCTATATAATATAATGCGATAAAGGTTAATTTATTATATATACAATGGTTAGTAGAACAGATGGAATTCCTGTGACTCCCTGTCTGGTAACTCACACAATAGAATCAGTAACTTCTGTTCTCCCACAAGACATGTCATCATTCTCCATGTTAATACGTTAGTAAAAAAAGTTTAATTTCTTAATGTTTTCTATCACACTCACAGCAATATTTACAAGTATTATGCTGATCAGTCATATACTTAATGTTCCTGGGTATTTCGACAGTATCTTTTCTATGAATTTGTCCTGGTAAGAATTTTACCTAGGACCACACCTAATTGGACTCCCTTATACACACAGGGTTTTATTTATTTAACCCTCATACATTCATTCTCCACAGTCAAGGAGTCTCATATATGTTTCATATCATACATTCACAGAAGCATAAACATATATACATCATTACCTTACACAGCACAATTCAGACACATACAAAGACAAACAGCTGTTCCCCTCATATCTCAATCATTCAATACTGTTAACCACAATATTGAACTTTACACAACAAATAATCGTAATACTCTATAATCCTTAATCTATAGGAGATCCTCCAAATCTCCAAGTACTTTATCTTTTACGTGCTGCACGGAGTTATTTATTACCTGTAGTCTTCTCACACAGGCTATGGACTACTAACCTCGTGAACCGTTATTCCCAGGTTTTTATATTAAGACCTGTGCTTAATATAACTAAGACCCAGTCTTAGTACCTAAGGACCACTTAGGTTTTTTTTGTTTCCTTTTCTTTTTTGTTTTTTTTTTTATCACATAACCTTATAACATCTAAATATGAAAAATAATAAAAACAAAATTATATTACCTTTTATTCAGATGAAAACTCGAATCCTCAATTCCTCTCTATACGTTCTTTTAGAATCCTTCACTCCAGCCCCCATAAGTCCCATAAGACTGGCCTCTATTTGACAGCAATTAGCTGGAGGTCTTTCTTTTAGTGAGCTCATAGAATAACTCACCCCGTTCACGGTAAGCAGTCCTCTGGAAGACGAGGGGTCAGGAGATGTTGGATTCCCGGCTTCGAAGGACCAAATGTTAGAGGAATTTTATATTATCAAGGAAGAGTCAAGAAGTCACCTGAATAGAGATTATTCACGTCTTTATTCTTATCGATAAGGAGACATTATGGCAGAATGTCTGCCTCCATCCTGAATAACAGAGTTTTTATACATATTCTAAGAATAACATGTCTGGACTAGTTCTTTTTATATTTTACTTCATATATCACAATTGACAACTAATTAAAAGTTAAACCTTTGTCCGGAAATTCTAATCTCCCTTTTTAGGAATTCCGCTACCCCCTCCTCATATATAATATCAGTTATCTTAACAATAAAACATACTAGACATTTTGTTAGTCAAGGTTTGACAGATACACAGTTTTAGTCTTCATTAGATAATGTAATCATAAATTTAAAACTTTTCTATCAAGCAGCTGCTCCCAGTCATCATGCTGCCTGGAGGTAAAGTGCCACAGATAGTTCTTCATAATCTGATTAACCCTCTCGACTTGACCATTGGACTGGGGATGGTAGGCCGAGGAGGAGCCAACTTTACACCGAGGAGACCGCAGAGTGCTCTCCAGATCTTTATGCAGAGGCAAGCCGTGCAGACAGAAGATGTGTTGGACGTAGAGGCCGGCCAGTCGGGAAGTAGAAGGCAGACCAGTCAGTGGAACAAAATGAGCCATCTGGGAAAATCAATCCACCACCACCCAGACCACACTGCATCCAGCAGAGAGAGGCAGATCTGTGATTAAGTCCATTGCAATATGTCACCAGGGGGCATCGGGCACAGGCAGTGGTTGGAGCAGACCAGCTGGTTGGAGTGGGCAACTTTAGTTGCTGCGCACACCGTACAGGAGGAGACAAAGTCTGTGACGTCTTTGGGCAGCATGGGTCACCAGAACTGACGGGCAATTAGGTCTCGGGTCTAACGGGCACCCGTGTGACCTGCCAGCTTGGAACTGTGTCCCCAGCGAAGGATTCTTCCTCTGTCTGCCAGACGTACAAAGGTCCTTCCCAGAGGAATGTCTCTAACTTGCAGAGGGTTGACAGAGATGATGCAGGAAGGGTCAATGATATTCTGTGGGTACTCCACAGTGTCCTCTGTTTCAAACGACCTACACAAGGCATCGGCCCTCACATTCTTGTCGGTAGTGGAGCTCAAACTGGAACTGAGCGAAGAACAGCGACCACCTAGCTTGACGAGGATTCAGCCGTTGAGCCGTCTGAAAATAGGTGAGTTTCTTGTGGTCCATAAAGACCAGGATTGGATGAGCTGCGCCTTCTAGTAGGTGTCTCCACTCCTGCAGAGCCAGCTTGATGGCCAGTAACTCCCGATCCCCAATTGAGTAGTTGCGCTCTGCGGGAGAAAACAGCTTATAGAAGTAGCCACATACCGCTCTCTTGCCTTTGGAACCTCTCTGGAACAGAAGTGCGCCAGCACCAACAGAGGAGACGTCCACCTCCAACGAAAACTGTAGGGACACATCAGGATGATAAAGAATTGAGGCTGACGTGAAGGCCTTCTTTAACCCCTTCCCGCTCCTGGACGTACTATTAGGTCATGGTAGCTGTATCGTTCGTGCTCCATGACCTAATAGTACGTCACGGGAGTAACGGCCATTTCTGCCGTCCTCCCGACACATACAGGAGCTGTGACAGCTGCTGTCTCGTACAGCAGCTGCCGCAGCTCCTACACCGGGGACCGATCGCTGTGTCCCCGCTGATTAACCCCTAAAAGCCGCGTTAAATAGGGATCGCGGCTTTTAGGGGTTAAGCTACAATCGCCGGCCTGCTACACGATAGCGGCCGGCGATTGTAACTATGGCAACCGGACACCAAACAATGGTGTCCGGCTATGCCATCGACAGAAGCCTAGTGGGTCCTAACAAAGTCTGGACCCACTATGCTTGCTGTCAGTGAGTAGCTGACATTCTAATACACTGCACTACGCATGTAGTGCAGTGTATTAGAATAGCGATTAGGGCCTCCTGCCCTCAAGTCCCTTAGTGGGACAAAGTAATAAATTTAAAAAAAAGATGTGTAAAAATAAGAAAATAAAAGTTTTAAAAGTAATAAAAGTAAAAATCCCCCTTTTTCCCTTATAAGTCCTTTATTATTAATAAAAATAGATAAATAAACAAACTATATATAATTGGTATCCCCGTGTCCGTAACGGCCTGAACTACAAAATTATTTTGTTATTTATCCCGCGTGGTGAACGCCGTAAAAGAAAATAATAATAAACCGTACCACAATCACAATTGTTTGGTCACTTCACCTCCCAAAAAATGGAATAAAAAGAGATAAAAAAAGTCGCATGTACCTAAAAATGGTAATGATTGAAACTACAGTTCGTTACGCAAAAAAAAGGCCTCGCACGGATTTATTGATGGAAAAATAAAAAAGTTATGGCTCTTAGAATAAGGTAACACCAAAAGTGAATGATTTTTTACAAAACGTATTTTATTGTGCAAACGCCATAAGACATAAAAAAATTATAAACATCTGATATCGCCATAATCGTATCACCCCGCAGAATAAAGTGAATATGTCATTTATAGCGCACGGTGAACGCTGTAAAAAAAAATAGAATAAAAAACAATAGTAGAATTGCTGTTTTTTTAGTCACCACGCCACCTAAAAATAGAATAAAAACTGATCAAAAAGCCGCATGCACCCCATGAAAAATACAATGAATTCCTCAAGGGGTCTAGTTTCCAAAATGGGGTCACTTTGGGGGGGTTTCCACTGTTTTGGCACCACAAGACCTCTTCAAACCGGACATGGTGCCTAATAAAAAAGAGGACTCAAAATCCACTAGGTGCTCCTTTGCTTCTGAGGCCGGTGCTTCAGTCCATTACTGCACTAGGGCCACATGTGGGATATTTCTCAAAACTGCAGAATCTGGGCAATAAGTTTTAAGTTGCGTTTCTCTGGTAAAACCTTTTGTGTTATAGAAAAAAAAATGGTATAAAAAGGATTTTCTGACAAAAATAAATATGTCAATTTCACCTCTACTTTGCTCTAAATTCCTGTGAAACACCTAAAGAGTTCATAAACTTTCTAAATGCTGTTGTGAATACTTTGAGGGGTCTAGTTTCTAAAATGGGGTGTTTCATAGGGGTGTCTAATATATAGGTCCCTCAAAGCAACTTCAGAACTGAACTGGAACCTAAAAAAAAATAAAAATGAGGCAATACTTCGCTTCTCCTAATGAGCATTGCCTACTCCAAGACGACCCCAGTTTTGACCGTTTGTATAAACGGAGACCCCTATTAGACCGTTTCAGTGCCTGGTTTTCCCAAGCATACACCACCGAGACGTGTATTTCTATTGATGAGTCCTTGGTACATTTTAAAGGGAGGCTTTAATTACGCCATTACCTGCCGAGTAAGAGGGCAAGGTATGGTGTGAAGATGTATAAGCTGTGCGAGAGTGCATCAGGGCATACCTACAAATTTAGGATATATGAAGGGAAGGACACCAGTATTCAGCCCCCCTTACTGGGAGTGATTTTGTTTGAATTCCCAGCCCAATTCAAATAAGTTATGTGAAAAAACTATGGGCTCAAAATGGTCACAACACCAATAAATTTATTCCTTGAGGGGTGTAGTTTCCAAAATGGGGTCACTTCTGGTGGGTTTCCATTTCTTTGATACCTCTGGCATGGCACCCGAAAACCAATCCAGCAAAATCTGCACTCCAAAGAACACACAGCGCTCCTTCCCTTCTGAGGCCTCCCATGAGCTCAAACTGCAGTTTATCGCCAGAAATGGGGTATTGCTGCACTCAGGAGAAATTGGGCAACACAATGGGGTATTTTGTTCCCTGTGAAAAGAAGAAATTTTTATCAAAAATGACATCTTATTGGAAAAAATTTAATTTTTTTAATTTCACAGCCCAATTCAAAACCTGTGTGGTCAAAATTAATTAATTCCTTGACTGGTGTAGTTTCCGAAATGGGGTCACTTTTGTGGGATTCCTACTGTTTTGGCACCTCAACACCTCTTCAAACCTGGCATGCTGCCTAAAATATATTCTAATAAAAAAGAGGCCTCAAAATGCACTAGGTGCTTCTTTGCTTCTAGGGCTTGTGTTTTGGTCCACGAGCACACTAGAGCCACATGTGGGACATTTCTAAAAACTGCAGAATCTGGACAATACATATTTAGTAGTGTTTCTCTGGTAAAACCTTCTGTGTTACAGAAAAAAATTGAATACAATTGAAATTCAGCAAGAAAAATTAAATTTGCAAATTTCACCTCTACTTTGCTTTAATTTCTGTGAAATGCCTGAAGGGTTAAATAAACTTTCTAAATGCTGTTTTGAATACTTTGAGGGGTCTAGTTTTCAAAATGGGGTGTTTTATGGGGGTTTCTAATACATAGGCCCCTCAAAGCCACTTCGGAACTGAACAGGTACCTTAAAAAAAAGGCTTTTGAAATTTTCTTAAAAATATGAGAAATTGTAGTTTAAGTTTTAAGCCTTGTAACGTCCAAGAAAAATAAAAGAATGTTCAAAAAACGATGGCAATCTAAAGTAGACATATGGGAAATGTGAACTAGTAACTATTTTGGGTGGTATAAGCGTCTGTTTTACAAGCAGATGCATTTATATTCTGAAAAATGCTATTTTTTATAAATTTTCTCTAAATCTTGCAATTTTTCACCAATAAACACTGAATATATCGTCCAAATTTTACCACTAACATAAAGCCCAATGTGTCTTGAGCAAACAATCTCAGAATCACTTTGATAGGTTTAAGCATTTCGACGTTATTACCACATACAGTGAAATACGTCAGATTTGAAAAATGGGCTCTGAGCCTTAAGGCCAAAACAAGGCTGCGTCCTTAAGGGGTTAAACTTGTTACAAGTGAGTTGAGGAAGTTGTCTCCCCACATCGCACCCATGACAATCTGCACAAGGTATAAAGAGAAGCCTTGCAGGAATTAAAAAATCTAAAAACGGTGGGTATCAAACCAGCCGACAAGGGTGGGAACATGGTGGTATGACCCATTGATAAACATGAGAAGAAAGTATTTCGGCAACTTAATGACAAATCATGCTATCAGAAACGTGATAGTTGTCCCCTGATGAACTACAAAATGTGGCTTATTGAAGACAAACCAGTAATATCTACCCTCTATTTGCTCCCCAAAATCCACAAAAACATAGCAGATCCCCCCAGGAAGACCTACAGATTTTTATTTAAAACCTTTGGTGGCCGAAATTCCATCATATATTCAGGACTTTACGGAAGTCCTCAATAGATTGGAGGGAGTGTTCATGGGACCAGATGATTATTTTGTGACATGTGATGTAGAGTCACTTTACACCATAATTGAACATAAGAATGGAATTGAAGCAACTCAATTCTATATGAACAGAACTAACCCAGAACCTGATCTGATTGAACGTCTGATTCTCCTATTCAAATTTGTGTTACATCATAATCTATTCCTTTTCAAGGATCAATACTCCTTACATAAAAGAGGAGTGGCAATGGGGGCGACATGCCACAGGAGTTGTCATTGACAACTTATATGAAGACACCCCAGAAATGTCAGAGGCTTTTAGTTGTGGCAAAGCCAACCTTCCTGAAATGCCTCAAAGCTGCAAAAGACAGACGCATGAAGCCACACCCCCAACTCAAAATTATTTTTTATCTTGAGGCCCTGCTTGTTTTAAAGCATCTGCAACGGCCAGGGGTAGTCAGACATATGACTGTAAGTAACTTTGTGTTCCTCTATTTTTTCTGCATAATTTTGTTTTCCTTGCCTGTTATGGTTAGGCTGTGGGGTGCTTCTTAGAGAAGTGTGGGAGCCCTGAAGGCCTTATGGCTGCAGTTATATACTTGTTAGTAATGTGGGGGAGCCCTGGAGGCCGATAATGGTCTGTGGGCTGCTTAAGGTTAATGGTAGCTGAGTGAAATCGGATATTTGTCTGTAACAACAGATTGGAGAATCTATGTAAAAACATTACAGCTGGCTGGAGCCAGAAATTAGGCTGAAAAAAACAGAGGCATGTGTATTGAAAAAAAATCACAACTGGCTGGGCATAGGATTGAGCTAAAACAATACTGTGGTATGTGCATTAGAAAATCTCACACATAGCTGGGCCAGGGGTTGGGCTGAAACAATACAGTGGCATTTGCATTCCAAGGCACAGAGGCAGAGAGGAGAAGGGAGCTCCATTGGGTAATAATATAATGAATGGAAAACCTCCTTGGGTTCCTCAGTGGTCGTGGGTTCACAATCATCAACACTCCTCCTGTGCCAAGGTATGCACTATTACAACTAGAGTATTGGTCTTTTATAAAAATTAGTATTTGTTTTATATTTTTGTATGTATGTTTCTAATATCATTCATTTTGTATTTACACTTTTAAGGTGTAATCCAGTCAGAAATGATAATTCTGAAGTTGAGATGGCAAAAGCCCCGGAAACAAAAGAATGTCAGCCAGCGGTCGAAGAAAAAAACTAAAAATGTCCACACAAAAGGTGAGAAATGTTTTGTCTCCAAGCTTTATACATGTTGTGGAAACATTTTCCTTGCATGTGATATTAATATATAATGTTTTGTTTAATAGCTGTCAACAGTCAGAGGATGTCATAAAGGAGGAGGAAGAAGAAGTCATCATGATAAGCGACTCTGACAAGGAAAATGATGAAGGCACTGTGGAAGAGAAGTATGAACGGCAAGAAAATGAGTTAAAAGAAGAGGATGATGCGATGGACCAAGAAGCACTGACTGACGATCCCAAGATATCCTGGAACAACCCACTGAGGAAGAAAATATCAGAAGCTGGATTGTACAAGAGGCATTCTCTGAACTCAGAGTTGATCGTTGGTTTTGATAACTATCTTGCAACAACCTTAAGCGTTGTCAGAAACAAGCAGGAGGTAAGCACCAAATCATCATGTAAATAACATACATCTATGTAAGATTCTGTTCCTTTTAATTTATCCCATTTCATTATTATAGGTAGAGAACGTTGCTCGCTTCCTGTATTTCATGGACAGCAAGAAGCCATCTGTGAAATTTGTCTACGACATTGAGAAGACAAACGAGTACTTTGCCAAGTTGCTGGCAATCGGAAACACTCATACGACCGTCTTCAATCATCTGAAGAATTTGAAGCGTTTCGTCTTTTACCTGATGAATGCCAGATGTCTAGGTGACAAAGACAAGAAGACCTACAATGCAGCCAAAATGTACCTCGGCAAGCTTGCAGTTTTTCAAAAGAGTCTGAGCAAAGGAAGTTCCAAGGAGAATGTTGCAAAGAAGTAAGTCTAAGAATAGTTTTATGAGGTCTTAGAATAGATTGACAAGAACATAATTTAATATGTATTAATTTTTTCTTCTGCCTTTTCATTTCTTAAATTTCATTTCTTTTCTTTCAACAGACATAAGCGCTTATCGGAGACCGTTTCAAAGCCTGACGACTTGAGAACGGTGTTGAAAGTTGCTGGACCCACTTTCCAAAGGGTGTTGAAGATGGCTGAAAATGGCGATGAACTCCTTGATAGCGAAAAATTAACAGTTGTCAATTATTTGGAGTCCCTCATTATCTTAAAAAAAAATGCAACGACCTAGGGTGGTCCAAAATATGACAGTAAGTAACCTTTGTTTTTTATTGCTGTCTTTGAACATTTGTGTAGTGCTGGTTTTCACAATATATTTATCTTGTAGGTCAATGAATGGAAAGAAAGAACACAAAAAAACTACAGCAACGTGGTAATATCGATCCAGGAACACAAGACTGCAACAAAACAAATAGCAGTATTGGTTCTAAATAAAGAAGAGGATATCACTGCCTTTATGAACGATTACAATTATATTTTATTATAGATATCAATGGCTAAATAGCCATAGAACTATTTTAAGGCAAAAGCAGGGGGACCAGTAGGGGAACGCAGGTGGATACTGTACTTATCCACATACACTTCCACTTGCATATAGGATTTATGTCCCTTTAAATTATAATATAAACCTGATCATCCCTGCCACTAGAGCTGTGTCCCAACGCGTTTCAGCACCCCCAATTGGTAGGGTGCGTCATCATGGGTCACAGTATTAGTTTATGAATTTGAAACACAAATAGGCCGGTTAGCACATGTTGCCTGCTCTAACATTAACCCGGCTCGTGCACGACACTAGTCAGCTGGTCGAACACGAGCCGAGTGAACGCCGATCTGATATAGTCCTGGCCCCTCCCACTATCTGGAGGCACTGCGCCCGTTTGACCAATCCCACCAAGGTACACAAGATTGACGTCACCTGCACGGAACGGGCCTCCGCAAGCGCCGTGATGTCGATGATGGGAGGAGAGAAAGCGTCCCTAGAATCCAGGGATAGAAGGCGGCCATTTAGAAACCTGGCAAGGAATGTTTGGCCGAAGATGGCTTTATAAATAGACGGAAGCATTGACTGACTGTGTTATACAGGAGCTGCGGGACTGTTAGATTGAATGATGGAATTAAAAATTACCATAGTTAAATGGCATATGACTCGTAGTGTGGCATAGAGCTGGAGTGTACGATGACTCATATAATAGGGATCAGGTCATGCAAAAGGGAACATAGAATAGAATGATCGACTTGCATGTGGTACACCTTAGGTGGCATATGATTCATATCATGGCATTAAAGAGAGGTATGTAATTAGTAGAGATCAGATCAGACCAGGAGCACTAATGTGGAAAAAGGGGTTATAATAAACAATTAAAGGACAATTGTTCGTTGAGGCCCGCAGGTTTCACAGTTTGCATATGGAAAATCCATTGGGCCTCTTTTTGTAAAATCCTCTTATCCAGTTCACCCCCCCCCCCCCCCTGGCCGACGGTCGTATATGCTCAATCCCCTGAAATAGAATCGCATTGGTGTTCAGGGACCACATAGGGGACATTCGCAGAAATGAGGATACTCCGGTGGCAAGACATGTATGGGAATGCCATGCTGGTAACACCAATGTGATTCTATTTCAGGGGATTGAGCATATACGACCATAGGCCAGGGGGGGTGATCTGGATAAGAGGATTTTACAAAAAGAGGCCCAATGGATTTTCTGTATGCAAACTCTGAAACCTGCGCCTGCGGGCCTCAACGAACAATTGTCCTTTAATTGTTTTTTATAACCCGTTTTCCACAATAGTGCTCCAGGTCTGATCTGATCTCTACTAATTACATACCTCTCTTTAATGCCATGATATGAGTCATATGCAACCTAAGGTGTGCCACATGCAAGTCGATCATTCTATTCTATGTTCCCTTTTGCATGACCTGATCCCTATTATTTGAGTCATCGTACACTTCAGCTCTATGCCACACTACGAGTCATATGCCATTTAACTATGGTCATTTTTAATTCCATCATTCAATCTAACAGTCCCGCAGCTCCTGTATAACACAGTCAGTTAATGCTTCCGCCTATTTATAAAGCCATCTATCGCGAAACAATCCTTGCCAGGTTTCTAAATGGCCGCCTTTGTATCCCTGGTTTCTAGGGACACTTTTTTTCCTCCCATCGTCGGCATCACGGCGCTTGCGGAGGCCCGTTTCGTGCAGGTGACGTCATTCTTGCGTACCTGCGTGGGATTTGTCAACCGGACGCCGTGCCTCCAGATAGTGGGAGGGGCCAGGACTATATCAGGTCGGCGTTCGACCAGCTGACTAGTGTTGTGCACGAGCCGGGTGGATGTTAGAGCATGCAACATGTGCTAACCGGCCTATTTGTGTTTCAAATTCATAAACAAATACTGTGACCCCTGATGACGCACCCTACCAATTGGGGGTGCTGAAACGCGTTGGGACACAGCTCTGGGGACACAGCTCTAGTGGCGGGGACGACCAGATTTATACTATAATTTAAAGGGACCTAAATCCTATATGCAAGTGGAGGTGTATGTGGATAAGTACAGTATCCACCTGCGTTCCCCTACTGGTCTCCTTGCTTTTGCCTTAAAATAGTTCTATGGCTATTTAGCAGTTTTTAGTTTTGGATATCTATAATAACATCTAATTTTAATCGTTCATAAAGGCAGTGATATCCAATTTGCAATATAAGTGAACATACATCTAGCAATATCAGCACAATGTTATATGTGCAGTGTGAATCCTTTATTGATCTTTCAGTATTACAGTGGGGATGGCAGGCTTCCTTACTGGTGAGATTAATGTGGCTAAATGGATGAGCGATGCAAAGGAAGTATTTTCTAAAAATGAATTGGCGTCTCAAATACAACACCTCAGGATTAGTGCCTCTTTTAGTAAACTCACAAAAATCTATAAGGATCATATTAGATCTTGGTGGGAGATTCAAACCCTAGATACCTACCTGAAAAATAAGATCGTACCTCGAGGCCTACGTATTACCCTCATTCCAGCAGCAAGGGTAAGGTCACCTTACCTCCTAAAAAAATGGGAGAAGGAATCTATTGATTCATCTTTAAGGTTCATGGGGATTCTATTAGAGGAAGAGAAAGTTCTATTGGCCCGCAGTTCTAATGAACTAAAAGAGGGGATTGAAGCAGTTAGGAAATTCTCCAGTAATCCAGACTTTGAAAGAAAAGAAGTTGTACTCCAGCAGGGCATAGAGAAATTCACGTGACACATTAAAGAACGGAAGCATTTCCAATTTGTCTGTGATACCGCTGACTTTAAGGAGGGCAAAATCTTTGATTACAGTACAAAGAATGTGGGGGGTCAAGAACAGGATACGGAACTCTCTTCCTCCGAACAAGAACAATCTGATTCAGATAACCCTAGACTCCCTAATAGAAGGCTCAGGGGCAATCACTATCAGGAGAGGAACCCTACCCGTATGAACCAACGGGGTAGAGGTAGAGGAAAGAACTCCAACAGAGAGGGTTTTTTAGCCAGGAACCATCTTATCTCAGAGTACCTCCTACGAGACCGGAGAGAAGTATGATCTCTAGTCATAAGGAGGATGACTTGCAGATAATGAATCTCTCATCACTTATCTGGACTACAGAAGAGGCCAGCATCTTAAAGAAGGGGTTGTCATTTGTGCCCACAAATAGATTTGACCTATTCACATGGGTCAAGGATCTCAATCTCTTTGGGCGCAAGCTTAAATGGAATTTTTTATTTTTTTTAAACTCCTGACAGGCGACAGTGCATGGAATTAGGGATTGTAGAGGAGGACCTACCACATCTTAGAATACTTGATCAACTACTGCAAGAGGGTCAAAAAAATATGGGGGATGGACCATTTACTAATTTGAGGCTTCCATCAACAAGAAATGCACCGTTAATGATAATACACCGATTGACGTATTTTTAGATGTAGTGGTTGATCAATTGAGGAAAATGGATTCTAGTATTCCAATTAAGTTTAATACTTCGACAGATGAGATGGTTGCTCTACAAGCACTTGAAAAAGATGAGACCATTGTCATAAAGCCCTCTGATAAAGGGGGCAACATTGTGGTGATGGATCGGAGGTAATATACAACAATGTGTCATCGTATTTTGAGAGATTCAAATTGCTATCGTATTTTACCAAGTGACCCAATGAGGACCTTTGGCAACATCCTCAAGGAACTAATAAATCAAGGTAAATCATTGAATCTGCTCAGTATTGATGAACAACGATTCATCCTTGGCGATCATCCACAATATGCCACCTTTTATAGCTAACCGAAGGTGCATAAAGGTACATCTCCCCTCAAGGGTCGCCCCATTGTCTCAGGGGTAGATAATCTGACCCTAAATGCTGGTCTCTATATTGATTAAATTCTTAAACCCCTTGTGTCGACTCTCCCATCCTACATTAGAGATACTATGGATGTATTGAGAAGACTTGATGGTATCAGATGTGATACCGGGGTACACTTGGCTTCACTGGATGTGGAGGCCCTCTACAGATCTATACCCCATGAATCTTGGTGTAGGGCTGTAGGGGACTTCCTCAATGAAAGGGGAATACATTTTCAGGCACACAATGAGTTTGTAGTTGACTTACTTAGATTTGTCCTTGAACATAACTTCTTCTTGTTCGATGGTAAATACTATCAGCAGCTCAGGGGGGGGGGCGATGGGTTGTCCCTGCGCCCCCTCATATGCCAATTTATACTTGGGCTGGTGGGATAGGAAGATTGTGTTTAATGAGGACATGGAGAGATGGACATCTATGATCCTCTTTGGCTAAGATTCATTGACGATGTTTTAATTCTCTGGACGGGAACCAGGGAACAGTTTAGCGAATTTGTAGCCATCCTTAATGTCAATGAGATGGGGCTCTTCTTCACCTCTGAGATTCATGACAACAAAATAACATTCCTTGGTATCAGTATATTCAAGACCGAACAAGCATGTATCCAGACCAGTGTGTTTAGGAAGAACACAGTGACCAATAGTCTACTTAAGTGGGAGAGCTGGCACCCTGTGCCCTTGAAAAGGGGAATACCTAAGGGGCAGTACTTGAGGGTGTGTAGGAATTGCTCCACCATTACAGCCTTCAAAATAGCTGCAACAGACCTACAAAATAGATTCCGCCGTAGAGGTTATCCTCATAAAGTCTTGAGATCATCGTATCAGCATGCTCTAAACCTCAATAGAAGTGATCTACTTACTCCTAGGAAGCGGTCGATTGATGAGCAGATACGCATCATAGGGACATTTGATTCCTCCAATTGGGAAGTGATGAGTGTACTCCAAGCCTATTGGGGTATTCTCAAAGCAGATCCGGATATTTGAAGTATGATGGGTGATAGACCATTGGTGACATATAGGAGGGGTAGAAAGATAAGGGACCGTTTGGTACATAGCCACCTGCAATCTACCTCATCTACATCATGGTTAACACATGACATTAAGGGCACTTTTAGATGTGGCTCATGCAAGGCGTGTGATTCCATACTATGCCGCAAAAATTTTCAGAGTCATACTACAGGGAGGACTTTTGACAATAGATCATTCATTAACTGTAAAACAAGAGGAGTTGTATATCTTATTTTGTGTGTGTGTGTGTGTGTGGGCTGCAATATATTGATTGGTAAGACATCAAGGGAATTCAGAAGGAGGATCAGGGACCACCTAGTGGACATTCGCAGAAATGAGGATACTCCGGTGTCAAGACATGTATGGGAATGCCATGCTGGTAACACCAATGTGATTCTATTTCAGGGGATTGAGCATATACGATCGTCGGCCAGGGGGGGTGATCTGAATAAGAGGATTTTACAAAAACAGGCCCAATGGATTTTCCATATGCAAACTGTGAAACCTGCGGGCCTCAACAAACAATTGTCCTTTAATTGTTTTTTATAACCCGTTTTCCACAATAGTGCTACTGGTCTGATCTGATCTCTACTAATTACATACCTCTCTTTAATGCCATGATATGAGTCATATGCCACCTAAGGTGTACCACATGCAAGTCGATCATTCTATTCTATGTTCCCTTTTGCATGACCTGATCCCTATTATATGAGTCATCGTACACTCCAGCTCTATGCCACACTACGAGTCATATGCCATTTAACTTTGGTCATTTTTAATTCCATCATTCAATCTAACAGTCCTGCAGCTCCTGTATTACACAGTCAGTCACTGCTTCCGTCTATTTATAAAGCCATCTATCGCCAAACAATCCTTGCCAGGTTTCTAAATGGCCGCCTTTGTATCCCTGGTTTCTAGGGACGCTTTCTCTCCTCCCATCGTCGGCATCACGGCGCTTGCGGAGGCCCATTTCGTGCAGGTGACGTAATTCCTGCGTACCTGCGTGGGATTGGTAAACCGGGGGCCGTGCCTCCAGATAGTGGGAGGGGCCAGGACTATATCAGGTCGGCGTGCGACCAGCTGACTAGTGTCGTGCACGAGCCGGGTGGATGTTAGAGCACGCAACATGTGCTAACCGGCCTATTTGTGTTTCAAATTCATAAACAAATACTGTGACCCCTGATGACGCACCCTACCAATTGGGGGTGCGGAAACGCGTTGGGACACAGCTCTAGTGGCAGGGACGACCAGGTTTATACTATAATTTAACGGGACCTAAATCCTATATGCAAGTGGAGGTATATGTGGATAAGTACAGTATCCACCTGCGTTCCCCTACTGGTCCCCCTGCTTTTGCCTTAAAATACTTCTATGACTATTTAGCCGTTTTTTTAGTTTTTGATATCTATAATAAAATGTAATTTTAATCGTTCATAAAGGCAGTGATATCCAATTTGCAATATAAGTGAACGTACATCTAGCAATATCAGGACAACGTTATATGTGCAGTGTGAATCCCCTAAATAAAGAAGAGGAAACGGTATGAATCTTACAGTACAAGGTCATCTACTGCATCTGTCATCTATCATTCTTTCGTTCATCAATCTAACAACTATGTATTTTTTTTATTAATTTTTTCAGTGGTTTGAAATATATCACGACATAGTGAGGCCTCTGCTTGTGAAGGCGAACAAAAAGATTGGCAACTTCTTTATTTCCACCTCCAGAGAAAGGCTACACAATGTTTCAACCAATCTAGCAAGACTTCATACATGGTAATTATTAGTGACGGTTAGATTTCCACTCTACATGCCAACGTAATAAACTTTTTTTTAATAATTATTTCTTTTATTGTATAGATTTGAATTAAAGCCAGTGACCAGCCAGGCGGTCAGGAGAATGTCAGAAGCCTATGTGTCCTCAAATTGCTTGAAAACCATCGAGACACAATTATTTGCAAAATACCAGGCACATTCAAACAACCCGGCTGAGTGTGTTTATCGGGAGAAGACCATGAACAACATGATAAAAGCATCATCGTTACCGGACAGGATTCAAGAATTGCAAGAGCAGCCTTCCACCTCAAAGTAAGTACCTGGGCAGCAATATGTTCATATTATTGACCCTTTGTTTTGCTGTTTTCTATTATCTCTTTGACTAAAATAATTGTGTCTTTTGCAGAGCTGCGATGGAAGAGAATCTAAAAATGGGTAGAGCACAAGACCAGAAACCTCCCGTAATCTGGTCTGGTCTAAGGAGGAAGCATTTGAAAGGTTTACTAAAAAGTATCCCCTCACTGTGGAGAAGGATTTACCAACACTTAAAAGATGCAATGCAGTGTCCACAATCCATGGACAACGTCTGTATGATCGGTGGAGGAAACTGCAGAACAGAATGCGAGTGGACTACATAATAGGTAAGAATGATGTTCTCTCTTTTTTTCTTCTCTCTATCATAATAAAATATTAATACTAATTAATAATAATAATAATAATAATCTATGATCTTTTAATCATAGGATTGCTTCAAGACCATTGGCCGGAAGAAGAGGAAATAAAGAGGACTTTAGGACATCAGCTCTGGGGAAAAAACCGTCCCAGAGTAAAAGACATTTTAGACCAGTGGAAGAAGGAATAAGAAGCTTAAAGATATGGACATTTAATGGACATTGAAATGCACAGGGAATAATAGCACTTTTATTTGTTGGGTTCTGGGATGTTTGGATTTATTTAATAAATGTATAATTCTTTTTAATCTACATGTCTAGCCCATGGCCGCGGGACGTCAGGCTCACTCACCGACTGACGCCCGCAGCCATGGATCTGTGAGCGCTGGCCCCAGTCTCCTCAGAAGACGCCAGCGCTCACTTCCGCTCACCTCGGCCGGGTCCCATAAGCACCCTGGACCCTGGAAGGGCCCAGCCCCTTCCTCCCACGCCTGCGCGTTGTTGTCGTACCCTAAGTTTGTATATGCAAATGGTCTCCTAGTGTTTTCCAGTTCCCAGTGTTTCCCGTACCTGTAACCTGTATCCCGTTCTATCCTGGTCAAGTGCCGTGCTGAGCTGAAGTCGTGCTATGCTGTATACCACGCCTGTCCTGCTACACCACGCCTGATGTCTGCCTGCTGCCTAGTCCCAGCCCGCCTTGCTACTGTCCGAGCTGCCACAGGTACCCTATACGAACTATAAACTGTAACCTATGTCCTGTTGGCCAGCTGCCATACCGCCAAGGCTGTACAGCCCAGTGGTTTCACGAACCCAATGTGACAGTACGCTCAGGCCATGGACCCCGCTGGTCGATCCAAGATGACGTCACAAGAGATATGGACGGATATGCTGGACCTCCGGTCTCGACAGGACCAACTCCTCCAGGCCTTGAACATTCTCACACGTTGGCAAGAGGCACAAGCTGCCGTTCCTCCTCCTGGCGGTGTTGATCCCTGTTTTTCTTTGCCACTTCCTGACCGCTATGATGACGAGACGCAGGTACCTGTCGTGGATTTTGGAACCAGTAACAGATCCACTTCAGCCTGTATGCAAGGGAATTTTTGTCTGATGGTGCAAGGGTCGCTTTAATCATCTCTCTCCTCACTGGCAAGGCTCTTTCAGGGGTGAATCCTATCTGGGAGAGACAAGGACCAGAGACCCGTGACTTCCAGGGCTTCCTCCGGACTTTTTGCATGGTGTTTGAGGAGCCTGGATAAGTCTCATCTGCAGCAGCTTCCTTGTTAAACCTACACCAAGGAGACACCTCCGTGAGCGAGTACGCCATCCACTTCCGCACCCTGGTGGGAGAACTGTTGTGGAACAATGAGGCCCTGGTAGCTACATTCTGGCATGGTCTGTCTCCTAAAAATAAGGACGAACTTCCTGCTCGAGATCTACCGTTTACCCTGGATGACCTCATCCTTCTGTCCACCCGGATTGATATGAGGATCCGAGAACGGGTCCAAGAGGCTCATCGGGAGGGAGGCCTTCCTAGTTTGGTACCATCCTTGCAGCAACCTCTGCTGTCCTCAGGTGCAGATCCTCCTAAGGCGTCTGTGAGGATGGACCAGTGTAAGCTATCCACACAGGAGAAACAACACAGATGCACTTCGGGACTCTGTTTATATTGTGACCTTGGATGCCATCTTGTGCGTTTGTGTCCCCAAAGGTCCCAAAGCCTAGGGTTGGTAGGAGAGACAACCTTGGGCAAAGAAGGAGTCCCGTCTAAGTTGTTCATACCCATGACCATAGTGTCCGGCGAAAAAACTTATAGGGTCTCTGCGTATCTGGACTCTGCATCTGCTGCTAATTTCATTTGTAGAGACTTGGTGGATCTTCAATTACCCACTACCCCTTTGGAGAGGTCGTTGACGGTTGAATCGGTAAATGGACTACCTCTGCCAGATCCAGTTATTGCTGTGACCAAGCGACTGAGTCTCCAAGTGGGAGCTCTCCACTCCGAGCTGTTATCATTCTTTGTCTTGTCCAAGGCCGTTAACCCCGAGCTGCTGGGCCTGCCTTGGCTCTGATTACATGCCCCAGTCCTGGACTGGAACTCTGGAGAAGTTCTCCAGTTGGGCCCCGGTGTCACAACTGTTGCCTGGGACAGATTAGTTTGGCTCAGCCTCCTCTGCCTCAGTCATTGGATTGCCTGGTCATTATGCTGCATTTTCGGATGTCTTCAGCAAGAGGGAGGCGGAGACGCTGTCCCCACACCGGGCGTATAACTGCCCTATCGAGCTGATTCCTGGTGCATCCCTTCCCCGTGGTAGGGTATATCCTGTCTCCTTACCAGAGACTCTGTGAATGTCTGCCTATGTTAAAGAGAACTTGGAGATGGGCTTCATATGGAAATCTTCCTCCCCGGCAGGAGCCGGGTTCTTCTTAGTCAAGAAAAAGGATGGTTCTCTGCGTCCCTATATCGACTACCGGGGTCTCAACCAGATTACGGTGTAAAATAAGTTTCCATTGCCATTGATCTCAGAACTATTTGATCGTATATGTAGTGCCAAGATTTTTTCCAAACTAGACCTGCGTGGGGCTTACAATCTAATTTGGATTCGCCGGGGTGACGAATGGAAGACTGCATTTAACACCCTTGATGGACACTATGAATACCTTGTAGTGCCCTTCAGCCTGCGTAATGCTCCCGCGGTCTTCTAGGAGTTTGTTAATGACATCTTCCGTGACCTCTATGTTTGTGTAGTAGTCTATCTTGATGACATCTTGATTTTTTCTCCAGATCCTATGACTTATCAGAGACCGTCAAGTTTTGCTGCGGTTAAGGGAGAATCGTCTATACGCTATGTTGGAGAAGTGCGTGTTTGAGAAAGATGCTCTACCCTTCCTGGGCTACATCATCTCGAATCGAGGACTGGAGATGGGACCTGAAAAGGTAAATTCCGTCCTGGAATGGCCACGCCCCCAAGGCTTGATTGCCATACAGTGCTTTCTGGGATTCACAGACAGTTCATACCAAACTTCTCCTATCTCTAACCTCACCAAGAAGGGCATGAACATCAAGGTGTGGACTCCTGAGGCATTCAATAGCCTGAAGAATGCCTTCACGTCAGCCTCTATCCTCCATCATCCAGATGTTTCCCTACAATTCTCGTTGGAGGTGGACGCCTCCTCTGTTGGTGCTGGTGCACTCCTGTTCCACAGAGGTTCCAAGGGCAAGTCAAGTCAATGGTATGTGGATATTTCTCTAAGCTCTTCTCTTCCACAGAATGCAACTACTCGATTCGGTTGTTACTGGCGATCAAATTGGCTCTGGAGGTGTGGAGACATCTACTAGAGGGTGCAGCTCATCCCATCCTCATTTTTACTGGCCACAAGAATCTCACCTATCTCCAGACGGCCCAAAGGCTGAATCCTTGTCAGGCCAGGTGGCCGCTGTTCTTTACCAGGTTCCAGTTTAAGCTCCATTATCGCCCGGCTGACCAAAATGTGAGGGCCGATGCCTTGTCCAGGTCTTTTGAGACAGAAGACACCATGGAGATTCCACAGAACATTATTGATCCGTCTTGTATTGTCTCTGTCAACCCCCTGCTAGTTGGGGACATTCCTCCAGGGAGTTTTTTTGTGTGCCTGGCTGACAGAGGGAGAATTCTCCTCTGGCGACACGCCTCTAGATTGGCAGGTCACACGGGGACCCGTAAGACCTGGGATTTGATTGCCCATCATTTCTGGTGGCCCACGCTGCCCAAGGATATTATGGACTTTGTTTCCCCCTGCAGTGTGTGCAGCTAACAAGGTCGCTCACTCCAGACCTGCTGGCCTGCTCCAGCCATTGCCTGTGCCCAATGCTCCCTGGCAGCATATAGCTATGGACTTTATCACTGACCTGCCTCTCTCTGCTGGATACAGTACCTTCTGGGTGGTGGTGGATCGATTTTCAAAGATGGCCCACTTCGTTCCTCTTCCTACTGCTCCTCAACTGGCCAAGCCTTTCATCCAACACATCTTCCGCCTGCACGGCTTGCCGTTGCATATTGTGTCTAATTGGGGGGTTCAGTTTACCTTGAAGTTCTGGAGAGCCCTCTGCGGACTCCTAGGTATAATGTTGGACTTTTCCTCGGAATATCATTCTCAGTCCAATGGTCAGGTTGAGAGAATCAATCAGATCTTGGAGAACTACCTACGCCACTTTATCTCCAAGCAGCATGATGACTGGGTGCAGTTTCTCCCATGGGCTGAATTCTCCTACAAAAATCACACCAGCGAGTGCATAAGGAATACATCGTTCTTTTATTGTCTATGGCCAACACTCACAAATTCCTCTCCCGGTGCCTGAAACTTCCGAGGTACCAGCTGCTGACACTGCTTTTAGGGACTTTCTGCAGATCTGGCAGCAGACTTGATCCTCCATCCTGCTGGCAGTCGAACGCATGAAACGGAAGATGTAGTTGTGCTGTGTTGTATTCCACGCCTGTCCTGCTACTCTACGCCTCATGTCTACCTGCTGCCTAGTCCCAGCCGAGCCTGCCTTGCTACTGTCCGAGCTGCCACAGGTACCCTATACGAACTATAGACTGTGACCTGTTGGCCAGCTGCCATACTGCCAAGGCAGTATGGCCCAGTGGGTCCACGAACCCAACGTGACAGTGCTATTATAATTAGAGGTGCCGTGTATGGCGCCATTGACGGGCTAAGGTTGGATGGCGCCCTGTGCGGGCTACCCTACACAAACCCAAAATTCCCACATATGTAGACACGCACATACTGGAACATATATACTGTACATACATAAAGGCAGATATTTAGATATACAGGCAAATATATATATATATATATATATATACACACACACACATTCTGGAATATACAAACTGGTAAATATATAGACATACAGACACATATACACACACACGTGCGTGTGTGTTTGTGTGTGTGTATCATGCAGTGCACTTCCAAACTTGAGGTACATTTTGAAAAGATTATTTCTATTAATGAATTGCCATGTATTGGTTAAAGATTATAGATTAGCATATATGAAAATGTGGTGTTTCCCTTAAGGGCGGCAGAGTATATAAGGGGCAGCAGAGTATATAAGGGGCAGCAGAATATATAAGGGGCAGCAGGGTATATAAGGGGCAGCAGGGTAAATAAGGCGCAGCAGGGTATATAAGGGGCATCAGGGTATATACGGTGCATCAGAGTATATAAGTGTCAGCAGGGTATATAAGGGACAGCAGAGTATATAAAGGGCAGAATCGTATATAGAGGTAGCAGGGTACATAAGGGGCAGCAGGGTATATAATGGACAGCAGAATATATAGGGGCAGGAGGGTATATAAGGGCCAGCAGGGTATATAAATGGCAGCAGGGCATATAAGGGGCAGCAGTGTATATAAGGGGCAGTACGGTATATAGGGGCAGCAAGGTATATAAGGGGCAGCACAGATATCTTCATTTTGCCAGTTCTACTTTAATATTGAACACACACATTTACAAAGAGACATAAACACATGCAGACACGTATATACACACATATACTGTAACATATACAATCACAGAGATACATACTGTATACACACATATACACATACTGTATACACATATACACAAACATACTGGAATATTTACACACAGTTACCATCTATCCTTGCTGACAGGATCTGTAATGTCGGGGTAGGGAGACAGACAGGTGAGCCATAATCTACCTGCCACTCAGTCCCTGCCTACTTGCACGGCCTGTCCTAGGCGACGGCGTACAACTGGGCGACGGTCCCTATGCTCCATAATTGCATGACAGACGAGGGTACACAGAAGCTAAGGGAAATGGGGCAGTTGCCCACGGCAACACCGTGAGCAACCAGAGTAGTGATTGAGCCGAGTCAAACCAGGAGTGTACGAGGTACCAAACGCAGAGCAGGAGAGTAGTCAGTAAAGCCAGGGTCAAATTGAAGCAGAGGACAGCAGAGCCAGGAAACCAGACAGAATCACAGGCAAAGGAAAAGCAGGAAATGAAGGTATAAATAGACCAAGGGCGGGAGCTAGCTCCATATGGCCAGGCTGTGATAGGTTCTCCCACTCCTCAGCCTACCAGCCTGAGTGGTAGCAGATCGAGTCACTCTATCAGACCTAGGAGCAGATGCAGACTGATTAATCACGGGTGTCGACACAGAAGCTGTGTCTGGTAAATCCTTTACAGGATCACAGGCTTCTTGCAGGGCGGGCTGTGGGCGGAGATTCCTCCACTGCTTTTGCTCCTCGGCTCTTATTTACTCCATGTGTGTAACTAAGATCAGAGCACAGAGTAGAGGCTTAGCCCAGTGGCACCCCTACATGCTGGGAGGGTACAGCGTCTTGTGCACTCGCACAGGTCACACACCCCTAAGGCCAACCCTGTATGGCGCTATTATATTTAGGGGTTCAGTGTGTGGCATCATGAAAACTTTATCTTCGTTTATAGGTGAGAGAAACTGAAGACATCTGAGCAGCAAACTGCAGAAATGGGCTGTGGCTGAGAGAAGTCATCATAGAGGTCTGGACCGAATGGAAAGGAAAAGAGAAAAATAACAACTAGATTCTGACGTCACCTGTGAGTCACTTAATGTAAATGTTTATTCTGCCTCTAATCTGTACTGTAGTCACTGAATGATCTGCAGCGAGATGATGGGTGGTATGATTTTTTTTTTTGTGAAACAGCATCTCCCACATATCCTTACTATTACAAATACATAAACTCCTAGAATAGTATCACAGCGGGCTAAGTCATGTCCACACGGGACACCTTCCCTTATATAAGATTTGGGCCACTCCTAAATTAATGTCATACGGAAGGAACGGAGTACAAAGCCATATATATAAAAAATAACAATTTTATTCACATATAGGTTAGACAAACAATTAAAAAAGGTATCAAAACAGAGAAGACTCTAGAAATGTTCACATAACCATAGCAAATTAGCAGATCTGTAATTTGACGTTGTATTAATTTCTACATATAAGTGCTGTAGGTATAGCAGTGGCCTGAAAGTAGCAATATCCTATCCCAAAGAAAGTGCAAGTGCATATATTTAGGACAAAAAACCGTCCATATGAAAAGGGAGAGGCAAATGCTATCAGGAGTACATCAGCACCTTACCTATCTCAGTAGTCCTGCAAGTCTCCATGTCATGTGTTTAGGACCCCAACGCGCGTTTCGCGTAGTGCTTCCTCAGGGGGTGTGTATGTGTCCTGTTACAGCAATTGCTATTTATATACTAAATACCTCAGATGTTTGAAATTAGTGAGACCTCAATGAATAGCTGGCGCATGTCTATCGGCGAAACCGGAAGCGAGTCATGCCCCACTTCCGGCCCCCTGTGCTGGAGCGCACATCCGGGTTCCTGACGCGTACCAGGAATTCCGGACATGCGCAATGCACTACAGGAGGCAGGAACGGGGCAGACACCACCCCGGCCACAGCCGACAGAGTGCGCACTTCATTGGTCAACACAGAAAGGTACGTAACAAATGTAATACTCGCAAATCCAGCCTTTCTCCTAACTCCTCCCTATAGATAAAAAAAAACATATTGCATTCGTGTCATAGTGTATCTTAGGATGGAAGACAATAGAAGTTATATATAAAAAATGTCTCCCACGCAGTATTGTGAATGTGATTTGTTTGGAAACAGAGGATATATGAAGTTATATATAAAAAATGTCTCCCACGCAGTATTGTGAATGTGATTTGTTTGGAAACAGGATATATGAAGTTATATATAAAAAATGTCTCCCACGCAATATTGTGAATGTGATTTGTTTGGAAACAGAGGATATATGAAGTGATGATGCATCAAAGTGTACATTGACATGTCATTTTCCAAAGTTGTGCAAGACGCTACATTTAAATTGCAAAACAGTCATGCCGCGCAATGTCCACAAGAACTATTTCTATAAATGGGCATACCATCGTGATAAATATCATTCCATAAACAGCAAAGTCGAGTGATGAAAACATAAGAAAACAATAATAATGTGAAAAATTAAAAAACAGCAAACAAATAACAAACAAACAAAAAGCAAAAACACAAAGTGCTATTGTGAAAGTAACAATGCAAAACAAGGTTCATTGTTAAGGGGAGGATGAAAGCAGGAAGAAACAGTAAACCGACATATCGAATATAATGGCAAGGTTGTTATAAGCAGCATATATACATATATGTATCGATGATCCTGATCTTGATACGTAGGGGAAGAAAAATTTGCCGTTACCGTACCAAATCTATTTCATGTATATTTCAAATGTTAGTGTATATCATATTTTGAAGCAATCGAGCTGGAAAAAGTTGGTACCTAGTAAAACATATAAGACAAGACACATAAAAATAATTTTAAAAAACATGCTTTTTAGTGATAGGGATATACTATTGTAGTACTATAAAAATGGGGCAAAGCTGAGTTTTTCATCTGCACTCTCTGTGCCAAGACCTTTTTCAAGTCCCCCCCCCTCTGATGCCACAATGTATGCGGTCCCTATGATTTTTAGGGACTTAGGGTTGCAGCCATGGTATAACTTAAAGTGCCATGGTAACGTTTTTAATTGAGTAGGGTCATCTATGGCATTGGCTCCTCTAATGTCCCGCACATATTCTCTCGTGCGTACCCTGAGTTCTCTGGAAGTCAGGCCTACATAGACCTTAGAGCAACCGCACACCGCATTATAAATTACATGGGTCGTACTACAAGAGATGTAGTCTCTTATTTTTTTTTATTTTTTTTATTGAAGTTTTTTATTTTCTGCAAGTTATACAAAACCACACAACAAATAAGAGCGCGCAGGCTCAAACATATTAAACAGTATTACCACAAAGTGTAATATAACAAATAAAGAGATTGCACATTAGTTTGTATCAAAAATTTAAAAAATAAGAATATTCATGAAGCAGTAATAAGGAAAAAAGGGGACAAACCCCTCCCACCTTCTCGGGAAGAGAAAATCCTAGTTTAGTTTGGTAAGAAATTCAGCTGTCCCGCAAATGCAGACGACCCAGCGTACCCTTTAAGACTTCCAACAAGTACCATTTGGTGAGCGTGAAGGGAGACACCGCCTGTTTAAGTTCTGATTCAGATAAATGCCGTATCATGAATGCCTTCCATTTTATGAAAAATCCTTTAGTGTGTTTGGTTTTCATACGTTCCGAATCTAATCGTTCTATGTGTAAACATTGCTTTAGTTGGTTCACTATATTTTGCATAGTTGGTATTGTTGATACCAACCATTGTTGTAGCAGTAGTCGTTTAACTACCAAACAGATCAGATGAAACAGTTGGGGCAGGTGTCTCCCTTCCGCTCTGCCACCATCCGTCTCCTCCTCCCAATAGTGGAAAAGGAAAAGGACATGCGACATTGGCAGGGTCAATCCCCATAGTGTATCCATCATGTCACGGACCTGAGACCACAAGGGCTGAATTGCCGAGCACTGCCATAAACCATGGAACAGATCTGTTTTTTGGACATGACATTTAGGACAGGCCACCAGGCGGTCAGGCATAGCAGTGCTCGGCGGTATATTAAAACCTAAGATTGCCCTGTGCATTATGCGAAACTGAGTATCTCTCCACACCTCTCTCATCACATGTTTCCGAACTGAATCCCATCCTATCAGAATTTTGTCCCTGAGGTCCCCGTCTCCTAACTGTTCTTCCCATTTTATGAAAAATTGTTCTGGCGGAGTAACAATCAAACTATCCCTAATTTTGCAGTAGATATGTGATACAGACAGCATTCCCGTATGTTGAAAAATTGCTTTATCCATTTTGTTTGCGATCACCTCTCGACCCACCTCCCTTAGCGCATTCCTAAAGAAATGCTGGACCTGAGCATATTGGATACTTTGGAAAGGTCTCAACCCAAATTTGTCTATCAATTCTTGACCCGTCAACTATCTCGGATCCGTGTCATGGAGTAGATGTTCCACCCTTAGAATGCCCCTCGCCCTCCATTCTGCAAAGAGACTACTATGTCTTCCTTGAGCGAATTCCGGATGATTCCATAGGGGAAGATATTTGGAAACTCGAAAAGATAAACCATAACTCCGTCTCATCGCCCTCCACGTCATGAAAGTATCTCTACAGATCACCGATTGCTTTATGTACCCAGGCATGGCTGATAGGGACGAATGCAGGAGCGTGCAGAGGTCCCATGGGGCACAAAAATGTGATTCAAGCGTGTGATCTGAATGATAACTAGTAGACGCCACCCAGTCTATAACATGTCTTGCTAGACAGGCCAAATTGTACCCTCGTATATTAGGTAAGTTAATACCCCCCCTCTCCTTAGTGGCCATGAGCTTGTCTATACGGATTCGAGGCCTCCTCCCTTTCCATAAAAAGTGACCAAAAGCCGACTGTAGTCTTGAGACATCTGTATGCTTTAAAAGAAGTGGCAGGGTTTGTAAAGGGTATAATAGCTTCGAGAAGCTCATCATCTTAAGAAGGTGATTCCTACACAATAGAGAGAGTGGTAAACCATGCCACCTTTTCAAGTCATGTAAGATCTTCGTAAATAAGGGGAGATAGTTCAAACGATAAAGTGAGTCGGCTGTGCGCCCAATATGTATCCCCAAGTATTTGATGGATCGTTTGGCCACTGGAATATTGTGCAACTGAGTGGGTAACCCCTCCCCCCCCCCCCCCGTGGGTCTGTGGTGCACAGAAACAGAGCCTCACATTTAGACACATTCAGTTTGAATCCCGAAAAAACGCCAAAATCCGATATGACATCCAGTACTTTGGGCAGCTCTGTATCCGGGTGAGCCATAAATAAGAGGATATCATCCGCAAAAAGAGCCAGCCTCAGAGTCGCCCCCCCAATCGAAATACCCTGAAATGTCAGGTCTGTATCCAGGGACCGGGCCAAGGGCTCTAAAGCCAGATCAAATAGTAAAGGGGACAACGGACATCCCTGTCTCATCCCCTTTAGCAAAGGAAAGGACGGGGAGATAAATCCAGGTGTGTGTACACTAGCTTTAGGTTGTGTGTAAAGAACTCTCAGAAATCGTCTAAAAGCCCCCTGAAAACCCATGGCATCCAGCACCTGACCCAACCACCCCCATCTCAAATTGTCAAATGCTTTTTCTACATCTAGGGTGATCAGGGCAGGCGGTTCTCCCCCCGGCCATCTCCAACCTTATCCATTGCCAATAAAACTCTTCGGATGTTCGTCACAGCTGAACGGCCCTTTGCGAAACCCACCTGTGATGGGCCTATCAGTGAGGGCAATATCAAAGCCAAACGGTTGGCCATGAGCTTAGCCAATATCTTGAGGTCCTGATCGATCAGCGAAATCGGCCGGTAAGAGGAGGGACAATCAAGATCTCGACCCTCTTTAGGTATTAGCTTGATGTAGGCTAGATTAGTTCGGAAAGCCCGATCCTGTCCTGACAATACGTTGTTAAACAGGCTAGTCAAGATGGGCGCCACTTGTGTCCCCAGAACCTTATAAAATTCACCTGGGTATCCATCAGGCCCAGGAGACTTCCCCGAGGGCAAGGCCATAATTACACTTCGCACCTCCTCCGCGGTTATCTGCGCGTTAAGCGCGTGTAATTGTTCCTCAGAGTTAAAGAGAGGTTTTGCATAAAGGTCTCGCCCTCCGGCAGTTCCCCCGGGTCGTCCCGATACAGCGAAGCATAATAATTCCCCAGTAATGCGTTAATGGACTTTGGGTCTTCTGTAACAGTGCCTCCCGGGGATCTCAGGCGTTGGATACAGTGAAAAGGTCTCTTTCCCCTAGCCAGGTTTGCTAACAATTTCCCAGGTTTATCTCCAAAACGTCTATAGCTTACTTCCTGTTGGGTCCTAATTAAATCTTCCCGACGCTCAGCCCATATATCAAAGTCTCCCCTGGCTGATATCCATAAGGCTTTAGAGAGTGGGGTCTGCTTTACTAAAAATTCGTTATATGCCTGTCTCAACGCTGCACTAGTCTTCTCGTATTGTGACCGTACCACTTTTTTAAGTTTACTAACATGTGCTATAATGCGTCCCCTCAAAACTGCTTTTGCCGTGTTCCAAAATAGCTGAGGATCGGATACATGCTGCTCATTCGTAGCCCCGTATTCAAGCCACCAACCCTTCAGAAGCGTCAGAAAACTTTCATCCTTGGCCAAAAAGGATGGAAAGCGCCACAAATAAGCGTCTCCCTTAGGGTGAGTATCAAGCAGGTCTATTAAGACAGGTGTGTGATCTGAAATAACTAGGTCTGTAATTGAGACCTCTTTGACCTTGGGAATTAATGCACGACTAAGTAATACGTAGTCAATACGCGACCAAGAAGAGTGGGGGTGAGAAAAATGAGTCTACTCCCGGTCACCAGGATGAACATGTCTCCAACCATCAATCAATGATGCAACCGGCAAAAGACCCGCCAAATTAGAGCCCGCGACAGGGGTCGTCAGATCTGTAGCTAGTCTGGACGATCTATCTTCCTGCTGCGACACTACCCCATTGAAGTCCCCTCCCACCACTATTTCCGGAGATGAATCAAGGAGTAAGGTGGCACGAAACTTATCATAAAAGGGTTTCTGTGAGCTGTTCGGAACATACACATTATATAACCTCATCGTACCCTGAGGACTGTTGAGTTGGAGGTGTATCATCCTGCCCTCGTCATCTGTAACTACATCAGTGACCGTATGAGGAAATGCCCTACGAATCAGTACTAAAACCCCTGCCTTCCGCTCTACTGCAGGGGACCCATAAACCTCCCCAACCCATAATTTGAGCATGCGCGGGAAATCTTCTTTAAGGAGATGGGTCTCCTGCAGTAGGGCGACATCTACACGAAGTCTTTTCAAATGGCGCAAGACCATCATACATTTGGCTGGGGACCTAAGCCCTTTAACATTCCAAGTTACGATTTTCAGGTCACAGGTGTACTATAAATATGAGCAACTGGATAGGTCATTAATACGCAGGCGCCAATCCCTATTGAGGGGCCAAGATGGTGACAGCTAAAATATATCTCCCGAGTTAGTAACTGCAGTCTAAAAGTGCAACAGTAGATTCCAATGGGAACTAATGCAGTAAAAGGCACATTAAACAAAGTGCAACAGTGCATAGGAACAAGTAACAAGTATATCCAACAATATATGTCTAGGACTCCCATTATTCTGGTACTTAACGTTACACATCTACTCCCCTCCCTATTGTACAGTTAAGAACAAGGGGGCACGACCTCAGAAGGCAAACCCCAAGACCTGACTTTTTGGGGGACCAGACTCATATCCTTCCCTCCCGCAGCAGTGTAACCCATATTGACAATTAACTAGGTATACTCAAGTAAGTCCCAGTGTTGCGACACAAGACCATCCCGCTCAGGTACAGTCCTCAGTCTGGCAGTCGCGATCCGCTTTGATGTCCTCGGTGTGTAGTGCGCTGTGACTTCGGACTACATGGGGACCCCTTTGCTTCGGTCAAAGAAGGAGAGCTTCGCGTCGACTGGGCCGACAAGGGTGGCCTGCGTCTAGGTGAGGAGATGGATGTCCCTGCCTCCGAGATCACTGATGTAGTAGGCGAAGATTCAGAAGCTAGGAATCGATCCGCTGCCACCGGATCTCTGAACGTCTGGAAAGTTCCATCTGGGTGTTTAATGCGAAGAATAGCAGGATACAGGAGTTGAAATCGAATGTTCTTCCAAAACAGCAAGGAACACGTGGCACTGAAAGCTCGTCGTTGTCTTGTCACATCTGCTGAGTAATCTCCGAAGAGGAGTATACGTGCACCTTGAAAGGTAAGTGGTTCCTTTCGGGTACGGTAAGCATGAAGGATGTCTTCTTTATCCACAAAATTCAAATATCGCATTATGACTTGTCGGGGCCGCTCAGTATTGCCAACATTATGGTCAGAGGCAGGCGGTTTGGGTCCCACCCTGTGAGCTCGTTCCACCCGTCTGATCCCTGATAAGCCCAGGGCCTGTGGTAAATCACACTCACACAGCTTTCTAAGAGCCTTAACTGGTATGGACTCCGGCAAACCGACCAGTCTCAAGTTGTTCCGGCGGGACCGATTTTCAAGGTCTTCAATGCGGTCGTAAAACTGTTTAACGGTCTGATGCAGATCACTTGTCTGGGACACCACCGCAATCAACTCGTCCTCAGCATTAGAAATCCTCTGTTCAGATTCGTTTATGCGGCCCTCATGCTGGGTAATGCTCTCTTGTAGGCGGTTTAAGGTGGATTGCACCGTCGATACCAGAGTGCTGGACAAATCCGGAGCTATAAGGTCGGCCACTGCTTTAGCCAAAAATGTGTAATCCAAAGTTTCTTGCAAGGTATGAAGTTGCGTGGGAGGAGGCTGAGTCGGCAAGTCAGCGCTGTCCCGTCTCACATCTAACGGCGCCATCTTGGGCGGCTGTTCCTCCATAGCGTCGTCCCCTATGTCTTCCAAATCCGGTTTTCTGCTGCTCCTCAGCAAGTAGCGCTCCTTATAGGTAATGCCAGTCGTTTAGATGTTAGGTCTTCTCCACCCCAGTGTATCTTGAGGAGAGATTTGTAAGAGCAAACAGCTTTGTTAGGTCTGGAGGAGCAGGAGCGATGCTACACGCGTCTTCACATACCAGCGCCGGAATCGGAAGTCAGTCTCTTATTTTAAAAGATTTCTTACCATCAACTGACGTGAAATCTGTTGCTCTAATGAGGTTAGGGCACGAGATGCAGTCACCACAGGGGTAGCAACCTATTCTCAGTCCTCGAGATCCAAAAGGGTTCGGGGCTTTAGGTACGTAATGGCTCTTAACCAGGAGGTCTCTGATATTCTTACTCCTCTTGGCCGTCAACATGGGTCTCACAGGTAAGTTCAAGCTGGGCTCGGATCTTAAAATTGCCCAATGACGCTTCCAAGATTGTCCTCATTCTCTCCCATTGGCCATTATATGTGTATGGTTGTGTTCAGATAGCACCGGTATCTTTGGGTTCTCGAGGTAGGGTCCCAACCCGGATGTAGGTTAAGAATTGTAGTCGGCACACCTTGCTTGTGTTTCAAAAATTATATTTATTATATTCTCAGGATAAATGCCAGAGGCTATATGTGTGACGTCAACATTTCGGTCGTAAGACCTTCGTCGGGCACTGGAAAAATATGTACACATAATTATAGCATATCATGAGTTTGGAGAGCTGTCACATAATTCACATTATTACATCACATAATATGTCATATATATACACACTAGATGTAGTATAGAATATATAACTGGGTCAATCTTAACACAGTTATTCTTTACAAAAATAAGACTATGAAATTGACATGAAGATTAAAAACAATGGGAGGAGACAGTTGCATATACCCCAGGTACATTCACCACACCAGGGGGAGCGCCAGATGACAATAGGGAGATAGCTGATGTTCTAGGTAGTCATATACATTCAGATATGTATAATTTCGTGAGCATATTGGATAGGCAGGGTACCATTTGTCAATGATGATCTACGTCACTTGTTAAGGCATAAATATAAATACAGCGGGATGGTAGAGGAGAGCTTATTGTGGTGGAGTAGCAATAGTGGAAGCAATGGGTGCACATGTCTTTATGGAACCCATGATTGTGTAATCATGAGTACCGTCATTGAGCGCCTCTCCAGGTGGTGGTCCCTTTAAAAGAACATTGTGGAGGTACATTTTATAAATCTTATAAATCATAGACAACGCAGACTAGAAAGCATCACTGAAATGGGTTCAAGGCATACAGAATAAATATGATAAACGAAACAGACAAAGATTAGCTGTACAAGCGAAGTTCCACTGGTCCAAGGAAGGGGGGGGTTATACAATGGAGTGTAGACACCTCCATCAACTCTGATGATATGTTCCTTACTTGAGCCGTACTGGGGATTGGATCGATATCAATCTATAATGCGTTGTAGCGCTGCTATGAATCGTATTCGGCGGCTTACCGCTCTTCATGGGCGCTGATAATCCCTGGTCACTTCCTGGTTTTAAGTGCTGTGAGGGGGGGGGGCGTGTCTATTTGGGTGGAACGCATCGGTCAAGATGGCCGTGCGTTCCACCGCGTGTTATTAGCAAGGCGTGGAACGCACGCGCATGCCCAGAGTGGATGGATATCTCAAATGAAGGGAGATCGCTGCCTCCTTTCTGGGCACATTAAAGATATCAAAAGTGATGTCGTGGACTAGATAGTAGAAGGACTCGTAGGTGGGGGTCTTTATAATCATAAATGACTATCTTACGAAATGTTCAGCAGAGAAATGCTGAATTGTACTATGGCACCATCTTGTGTATGTGCCTGGTAGTGCAGTTTTAGACAGATAGTGCAATTTTTAGTATTAGGTAAATCATGAACTGGTTGGCTCTAGTACGCCCTATTGTAAAAGGATACCGTGTCAATAGAGATGATGCGTAGGTAGTTGGAGTAAGGATCCCTTGAAGTACATGCAGGCTCAGAGGGAATCATCGAGTCTGGGATAAAAAGAGATGCAGGTTGTGTTAATGTCAATTATAAAATAACTGTATAATACATTTATACCTGGACAATGGGATATATACATAGAATCAGGAAGGGTGACACATTGAGATGGATAAGCAGAGTTACAGTTGAGGTATAACACCATAGTTAACTAACTAGTAGGTGGTGAAACGGCAAGTTTTCTAATACTGTTTATAGGAAGCTGCTGATCTCGTACTCCCTGTTCAGACCCCTTGGTTCTAGTGTCTGGAGTTTATGTATCCTGTAGGCCTCTCTGCGTTTCAGTAGGTTGATCCTGTCGCCCTCTCTTCTATGTGCTGGAACGTGTTAAAATGACTTGGAACATGAGTTGGGAAATATTGTGTTTGTGATGGGCAAAGTGTGCAGGGATGGGAAGTAGTATTTTGCCGCATCTAATATTGGACTTGTGTTGGCTGATTCTGTCTTTGATCCGTTGCGTGGTCTCACCTATGTAGGCTAATCCACAGGGACATTTGATCATATAGACCACGTAATTCGTATTGCAATCAAAATATTCTCTAATCGGGATACTCTGACCGGATGATGGATGGTGGATTTTATCCCCTTTAATAATATGGGAACATTGGAGACAGCTTCTGCAGGGGAAGGTACCCCTCTTAGGTGTGCTCAGGAACGTCTGTCTAGATATTTTTCTGGATGATCCAATATCTGCCCTCACAATCTTGTCTTTTAGATTTTTTGTTTTTTTTTAACAGGGTAAGAAGGGGGATTTAAATTCCGTGATTTGTGGGTAGGCTTCTTGTAGTAAGGGCCAATGCTTCCTGATGACGTGATGGATCTTATAGGTACAAGGGTGATAGACATGTACGAACGGGATGCGTTTTGGTTTGGCCCAGGTGTGGGGAACACTCGGTATTTGGGCTGACTCCAAGACTCTACTGGGATAGCCTCTTTCTAAAAACTTCTTAGTCATGATCTCAGTGATGGGTTGTCTACAATACGGTTTACCCGTGTATACTGCGATCTAGGTAGAGAATTTCTGGTTGCCAGTGGATGGCAGCTGGAGTAGTGCAAGAGGCCATTCTTGTCCGTCTCTTTGGTGTAAAGATCACTGCTGAGTTTGCCATGTGTATCTTTTATAATGGTTGTGTCGAGGAAGTTAATTTTTAATTTGTCATGGCTCAGAGTAAATTGTAACTCTGGCCAGATGTTATTCAGATATGTCGTGAAGTTGAGAAGGCTAGTGGTTGTGCCTTCCCAGAGGCAAAAGATGTAATCTATGTACCTTTTCCACATTCGGGCGTGTTGTCTGAAGAGGTTATTAGGATAAATGTAATGTTCTTCCAGATGGGCCATGTAGCAATTGGCGTATGGGGGGGGGGGCAACATTAGAGCCCATTGCCGTGCCTTGTAACTGTATGTAAAATTGGTCCTCAAAGAGGAAGAAGTTATCAAACAGTACAAGATTGAGTAGGTCGTCACAGAGGTTTACGACGTCCGAATTTGTATTCGTATTATATAATATATTATAAAAAGATACACATGGCAAACTCAGCAGTGATCTTTACACCAAAGAGACGGACAAGAATGGCCACTTGCACTACTCCAGCTGCCATCCACTGGCAACCAGAAATTCTCTACCTAGATCGCAGTATACACGGGTAAACCGTATTGTAGACAACCCATCACTGCTGAGAGAGAGAACTGAGAACATGACTAAGAAGTTTTTAGAAAGAGGCTATCCCAGTAGAGTCTTGGAGTCAGCCCAAATACCGAGTGTTCCCCACACCCGGGCCAAACCAAAACGCATCCCCTTCGTACATGTCTATCACCCTTGTACCTATAAGATCCATCACGTCATCAGGAAGCATTGGCCCTTATTACAAGAAGCCTACCCACAAATCACGGAATTTAAATCCCCCTTCTTACCCTGTTTAAAAAAAACTAAAAATCTAAAAGACAAGATTGTGAGGGCAGATATTGGATCATCCAGAAAAATATCTAGACAGACGTTCCTGAGCACACCTAAGAGGGGTACCTTCCCCTGCAGAAGCTGTCTCCAATGTTCCCATATTATTAAAGGGGATAAAATCCACCATCCATCATCCGGTCAGAGTATCCCGATTAGAGAATATTTTGATTGCAATACGAATTACGTGGTCTATATGACCAAATGTCCCTGTGGATTAGCCTACGTAGGTGAGACCACGCAACGGATCAAAGACAGAATCAGCCAACACAAGTCCAATATTAGATGCGGCAAAATACTACTTCCCATCCCTGCACACTTTGCCCATCACAAACACAATATTTCCCAACTCATGTTCCAAGTCATTTTAACACGTTCCAGCACATAGAAGAGGGGGCGACAGGATCAACCTACTGAAACGCAGAGAGGCCTACAGGATACATAAACTCCAGACACTAGAACCAAGGGGTCTGAACAGGGAGTACGAGATCAGCAGCTTCCTATAAACAGTATTAGAAAACTTGCCGTTTCACCACCTACTAGTTAGTTAACTATGGTGTTATACCTCAACTGTAACTCTGCTTATCCATCTCAATGTGTCACCCTTCCTGATTCTATGTATATATCCCATTGTCCAGGTATAAATGTATTATACAGTTATTTTATAATTGACATTAACACAACCTGCATCTGTTTTTATCCCAGACTCGATGATTCCCTCTGAGCCTGCATGTACTTCAAGGGATCCTTACTTCAACTACCTACGCATCATCTCTATTGACACGGTATCCTTTTACAATAGGGCGTACTAGAGCCAACCAGTTCATGATTTACCTAATACTAAAAATTGCACTATCTGTCTAAAACTGCACTACCAGGCACATACACAAGATGGAGCCATAGTACAATTCAGCATTTCTCTGCTGAACATTTCGTAAGATAGAGTCATTTATGATTATAAAGACCCCCACCTACGAGTCCTTCTACTATCTAGTCCACGACATCACTTTTGATATCTTTAATGTGCCCAGAAAGGAGGCAGCGATCTCCCTTCATTTGAGATATCCATCCACTCTGGGCATGCGCGTGCGTTCCACGCCTTGCTAATAACACGCGGTGGAACGCACGGCCATCTTGACCGATGCGTTCCACCCAAATAGACACGCCCCCCCCCTCACAGCACTTAAAACCAGGAAGTGACCAGGGAGTGACCAGGGATTATCAGAGCCCATGAAGAGCGGTAAGCTGCTGAATACGATTCATAGCAGCGCTATAACGCATTATCGATTGATATCGATCCAATCCCCAGTACGGCTCAGGTAAGGAACATATCATCAGAGTTGATGGAGGTGTCTACACTCCATTGTATAACCCCCCCCCCCTTCCTTGGACCAGTGGAACTTCGCTTGTACAGCTAATCTTTGTCTGTTTCGTTTATCATATTTATTCTGTATGCCTTGAACCCATTTCAGTGATGCTTTCTAGTCTGCGTTGTCTATGATTTATAAGATTTGTAAAATGTACCTCCACAATGTTCTTTTAAAGGGACCACCAAGTGACGTAGATCATCATTGACAAATGGTACCCTGCCTATCAAATATGCTCACGAAATTATACATACCTGAATGTATATGACTACCTAGAACAGCAGCTATCTCCCTATAGTCATCTGGCGCTCCCCCTAATGTGGTGAATGTACCTGGGGTATATGCAACTGTCTCCTCCCATTGTTTTTAATCTTCATGTCAATTTCATAGTCTTATTTTTGTAAAGAATAACTATGTTAAGATTGACCCAGTTATATATTCTATACTACATCTAGTGTGTATATATATGACATATTATGTGATGTAATAATGTGAATTATGTGACAGCTCTCCAAACTCATGATATGCTATAATTATGTGTACATATTTTTCCAGTGCCCGACGAAGGTCTTACGACCGAAACGTTGACGTCGCACATATAGCCTCTGGCATTTATCCTGAGAATCTAATAAATATAATTTTTGAAACACAAGCAAGGTGTGCCGACTACAATTCTTGGCCATTATATGTGGTTATGAAGCGTACATCAGGAGTTCCACTTTTACGGGGCTTGCATCTCAGTAAATCACTGCAAGATGTTGTTTTAGCTCTCATATATCCTGCCTGTATTGTCCTTTTGCTATAACTCCTATCCTCAAATCTGGACCGCAGGTCCTCTGACTGTTTTTCAAACAGACCATTCGTGGAACAGATCCGCCTCATCCTGAGGAATTGACCAACCGGGATGGCTTTAATGGTGGGTCGTGTATGAGATGATGAGGCATGCAATAATGAATTCACAGATGTAGATTTTCGAAAAACATCTGTTTGAAGATATCCACATTGATCAGTGAAGATCCGTATATCCAGAAATTCGATTGTATGTCTGTGGAAAGTATACGTCAATTTGACATTGAATTGGTTTGAATTCAAATATTGCATGAAACCTGCCAAATCAGACTCTGATCCTTGCCACACAAAGAGACAGTCATCTATGTAGCGCAGCCAGCATTGCACGTGGTCAGCGGCATGGGCGCCGTCCCCCTGAAAAACCTGTCTCTCCCAAAACCCGAGTAACAGGTTCGCATAAGATGGCGCGCATGCCGCACCCATGGTAGTGCCCTGTGTCTGAAGGCAAAAATTATCCTTGTACACAAAAAAATTATGGCTTAGGATGTATTGTAATAGTTCTAAAATTAATTCACACATCTCGCCATCCCGGTTGTTAGTCCTCAGGAAGAAGCGGACCGCCTCAATGCCATCATGATGTTGTATACATGTATACAATGATTCCACATCAGCTGTAACAGTATTTGGCGCCCGATATTTAAATAACCCCATGACATGTCAATGGGGAGGTAATTGGCAAGGGGGCGTGTAACATTGCTGTGACACTGTCCAATCAGCAACGGACAGCGTCACAGCAAGAGCTGGAGAGAGAGCACGTGCGCGGGAGCGCGCAGCTCCCCCACCACTACGGAACAGAAGAGGAGAAGAAGAGCGTGAATTCTTCTTCTGTTTCATGGCATTGGAGCTGTGCGTGCACGCACGCTCTTACTCTTTAGCTCTCGGCCGACAAGACTGATCTCTCGCGAGAGATCACACAGTCTTGTACTTGCCTGCCGAGAGCTGAAGATAGAGAGAGCGTGTGCGCACGCACATGCTCTCCTCTCTCCAGCTCTTGCTGTTGACATTGTCCGTAGCAGATTGGACAGAGTCACAGTGATGTTACACGTTTATTTAAATATCGGGCGCCAAATATTATGGCACCGATATCTAAGTAAGGAAAGAGGGTACAAGAAAAAATGTGAAAAAAAGCTCACCTTGTCACAAGAAGGGTATAGGAATCGGCACACGGATCCTCGTGTCGGCACACGCAGGAGATACAGCAAAAACAGGGGAATTGGATCCAGTGCTGAAAGGTGCAATTTCTATTAAAACGGGAATCTGTTCCCAAGTTTTATTTAGTCTTGGTTAAAATCGCAGCAACTACGAGACAGCAGTTAGTGACGGGTAGGTATAGTCCAAAGTAACAGAGAGAAAAGGAGGATAGGCGGTAGCCTACGCGTTTCAGACCTTCACTAGGTCCTTAGTCATGGCTTATGGACCTAGTGAAGGTCTGAAACGCGTAGGCTACCGCGTAGGCTACCGCCTATCCTCCTTTTCTCTCTGTTACTTTGGACTATACCTACCCGTCACTAACTGCTGTCTCGTAGTTGCTGCGATTTTAACCAAGACTAAATAAAACTTGGGAACAGATTCCCGTTTTAATAGAAATTGCACCTTTCAGCGCTGGATCCAATTCCCCTGTTTTTGCTGTAAGGAAAGAGGGTGTTTGTGCAGCCCTGACCATTACATGCTGCACTCAAATGCACATCTATGGGCAGGTGAAAGGTTCTCTTTAAAGTGTAACAACCTTTTTAAAAACTTTTGACATGTCAGAAGTTCTGATCAGTGGGGTCCGAACACTGAGACCCCTCACTAGTCGCTAAAACGAAGCAGCAGAAGTGCTCGGGTGAGCGGTGTGCCGCTTCAATTCTGTTTGGCTTTCCTTGGAGCAGTGTACAGGCACAATAGAAAGTATATGAGTCCGTACACCGCTCACTCGGCTGAAAGTCGATCATAAATGAAGCAGCACAGCGCTCACCCGAGCACTTCTGCTGCTTCGTTTTAGCGATCGGTGGGGGTCTCAGTGCCCGGTCCCCCACCGATGAAAACTTCGGACATGTCACTATGACTGTAAAGGATTTGCCAGACACAGTTTCTGTGTCGACGCCCGTGGGCAATCAGTCTGCACCTGCTCCTATGTCTGTGAGACTGACTCCATCTTCCACCACTCAGGATGGCAGGCTTAGGAGTGGGAGAGCCTATCACAGCATGGCCAGACGGAGCTAGCTCCCGCCCACTGTCTATTTATACCTGTCTTTCCTGTTCCTCCTTTGCCTGTGATTCTTCTATGCTTGTTTCCTGGCTTGCTGCTGCTGCTTGTACTACTCATCCTCTGCTTGTTATTGACCTTGGCTTTCTGACCACTCTCCTGCTCAGCGTTTTGTACTTCGTTCTCTCCTGGTTTGACTCGGCTCGTTCACTACTCTTGTTGCTAACGGTGTCTCCGTGGGCAGCTGCCCCGTTTCCCTAGCTTCTGTGTACCCTTGTCTGTTTGTCTGTCTTGCACTTACTGAGCGTAGGGACCATCGCCCAGTTGTATCCCGTCGCTTAGGACGGGTCGTTGCAAATAGGCAGGGACTGAGTGGCGGGTAGATTAGGGCTCACCTGTCTGTCTCCCTACCCTGTCATTACATAATCACAGGCCAATATACCTAGTCTACCCTGGTCCCTGACACATCTATGGACCCCCTTGAGACCCTGGCTCAGCAGATGCAGGGCCTCTCCCTACAGGTCCAGGCCCTGGCTCAGAGGGACAACCTGCGTGATGCTTCCCTGGTAGTGCCCCCCACCTCACCTCTTGAACCCCACCTCAAGTTGCCTGACCGGTTCTCAGGGGACCGGAAGACTTTTTTCTCCTTTCGGGAGAGTTGTAGGCTCTATTTTCGCTTAAAGCCCCACTCCTCAGGTTCTGAGAGCCAGCGGGTGGGTATAATTATGTCCCGACTCCTTGACGGGCCCCAAGAATGGGCCTTCTCCTTGGCTCCTGACGCCCCTGAACTTTCCTCCGTTGATCTTTTCTTTTCTGCTCTCGGGCTCATTTAGACTGACAAGACTGCCTTTGCCGAGAGTCAGCTGGTGACCTTACGTCAGGGTAAGAGACCTGTAGAGGAGTATTGTTCTGACTTTAGAAAGTGGTGTGTAGCTTCTCGGTGGAATGACCCTGCCTTGAGGTGCCAGTTTAGATTGGGTCTGTCGAACGCCCTGAAAGACCTGCTAGTGAGCTATCCCTCTGCTGACTCCCTAGATCAGGTTATGGCTTTAGCGGTACGACTTGACCGACGTCTCAGGGAACGACGACTTGAACGTTTTTGTGCCTTCTCCTCGGACTCCCCCATGATGCCTCCCGAGGTTCCGTTGCTTCGTTCTTCCACGTAAGACTCGGATGTACCTATGCAACTCGGGGCCTCCGTGTCCCCCCAACAACGTAGAGAGTTCCGCAGGAAGAATGGTCTCTGCTTCTACTGTGGGGATGACAAGCATCAAGTGAACAACTGTCCTAGGCGTAAGAATAAGCAGCCGGAAAACGTCCGCGCCTAAGTGATCATCGGGGAGGTCACTTGGGCGCACAGGTATTTCCCGTGAAGATGAAACCTAATAAAATCTTGCTTCCCTTTTAAGTCTCTTTTGGTGGTTGGTCTGCTACCGGCAGTGCCTTTGTGGATTCAGGGTCTTCTACTAATATTATGTCCGTGGAATTTGCTATGTCTCTAGCTATGCCATTGATTGATTTGCCTAAACTGTCCCGGTAGTGGGTATCGACTCCACTCCTCTTGCTAATGGTTATTTTACACAGCATACCCCTGTTTTTGAACACCTTGTTGGCTCCATGCATTTGGAGCAGTGCTCTGTACTGGTGATGCAGGGATTATCGTCTGATTTGGTTTTAGGCCTTCCCTGGTTGCAGTTGCTGTTAGAAGAATTTTCCATACTTATCAATAATGATTCAAGTTTTCATCCCAATAAGAGTTTTATTCTCATCGATGAGGAGACAAGTCAAAATCAGCAGTTGTCTGCCTTCATTACATAAGCATAGGTTTATATACACATATACCAAATGAAAACCGTTTGTGGCTTTCTTGTCATATGAAACGTTACACTTCAGAATGAGATTAGGCCACGTTGGACTTCCTCTGGAGATTGCAATCTTTATTAAGAAGTCCAACTGCCTCATACACTTAAGAATATAACATATTTAACCCTTTGTCAACTAAAGCATTTTCTGAGAACCCTGCATGCACATTTAATATCTATTTCATGAAGTAACAATAAATTTAAAATAAAACTTGTCTAACATTCCCTCCTCTTATAAATTTATGTAGACATGTTCTGTAAGATTATCCAGGACAGGTTCTCTTCTTTTGAATCTCTTGGCACATTGTCTTTGTTACTGAGGTCTCAATTAATCTTTGGATCAATACTCTTATGTAGAGTGTCGCATCGACAAACAGTCAATATACTGGCAACAACGGCAATGGTCATGAGTACAGATGTTACCAGGCCAGTCCATTTTCCAAACTATCCCTCACTCCATGAGGTGAAGATGTCATTTATTATAACATTTTGCCCTGTCTCCTCCCAGGCTCTGGATGTTTTCTTCGCTGAAGTTTGAGACCAGTCACTTCTAACAAATGACCACCCTTTGTAATCAGTCTCTTATAGCCTAGGAGGATAGTGGCAATTCCCTAACTACCTTACAGTGTTATAAATGTATAATTATACGTTCAGCTATCTGTACGGCCGTAGGTGTGGTAAGCAGAACCTGATATGATCTTTTTCAATGAAAATAATATCCAATTTCCTGGCTTCACAGGTTCAGGTTCAGGTATAGTTACACCTGGAATACAAGTAGAGATAGAAACTTCCTTGTTGGTTAGCATTTTTGCCATAAATTCAGCAAGTGTAAAATCAAACTCTTCATCCATCCTAGAGAATGGATGTAACTGCGGTATTACAAATAGTCTACCCATTTGGTGAATACATCAATAATCACTAAACAATAATTCTTCCCTTTGAGTTTCGCATAAGAACTAAGGTCAAAAATAACTATTTTAATAACATGCGAAATCAGCATTAATATAATTGTCTTAAAGGAACAATGTCTTTCTTATTCACTAAATAAGAACAAGATGGGGTTTCCAGACAAGATGGCTGCTGCACAAAATAAATTAATCTAAACATTATTTTAATCACTTTCATTTTTCCCACCTTTTGTTTATTTTAGGACATTTTGTACCCAAGCCAGGTACTTAAAGGCATGGTGTCGCCCCAAAAACATGTTTTTTTTTTAAAATTTAAACATTTAGTGTGTGGGTGATAAAACATTGTTCAAATTTTTTTTATTTTTTTCGCGAGTCAGGAAATATTATAAATTTTTTCAAATTTATAATACTACCCATTTTTGGTCACTAGATGGAGCTGTTTGGAGCTAGTTCCCAAAATTGCAGCATTGCAACATTGGGTTAAAAGCTATCGCTCTAGTGAGCGCTCAGCATCCCCCCCTCCTTTATCCTGGCTAGTGCCGGGATAAACGAGGGGTTTGAAAGGTTTAACCTCCTACACTGTGTGTCGCCATTTTTTGAGGTAACCCACAGTGTAGTAGGTTTACATGCAGTAGTAAACACACACAAACACTAACATACATTGAAATCGCTTACCTGCTCCTGCCGCCGCGGCCCGTCCGCTCCCTTTGCTGCCGCTGTTCCATGTGCACTTGTCCGGAAGCCGCGACCGGAAGTAGTAATATTACTGTCCGGCCGCGACTTCCGGTCCACAGGAAAATGGCGCCGGACGGCGCCAATTTCGAATAGGACTGTGTGGGAGCGGCGCATGCGCAGTTCCCACACAGACGCCGTACACGGCAGTCAATGGGACGGGAGCCGTTCGCAGTCCCTATGGGACTGTGGCTGCCGTATTCCATGTCTGTGTGTGTCGTTAATCGACACACACAGAAATGGAACAAAAAATGGCAGCCCCCATAGGGAAGAAAAAGTGTGAAAAAAAGAAACAGTAAAACACAAACACACAAATGAAAATAAACGTTTATATTAAGGCACTAACATCTTTAACATATAAATAAAATATTTGTGATGACACTGTTCCTTTAAAATAGGGCTTATCCCCCTTATGGACTTTATTTTCTTAGCTTGCTCTATCCTGCATAAGGCCAAAAAGGTCTATACAGTGGCAACAGGTTGAGACAACTACTTGGCAAATGCCCCTTTGGGCAGAATTCAAAACATAAAACACGTAATCTGTGCCAGTTTCCAATCTGTTGGCCACTTTCTCTATATTATGAGCATTCTTTACTGCTAAACCTACTAATATTGGCAATAATCCAAACTTCTCCTCCACGGTACATATTGGTCATAATTGTCGCACTGTCACTTACTGTTCTAATTCGACTTTTACCCCTGCAGATATAACAGGTCGTGGGCAGCATCTTCCTCAAACCTAAAGACACCCAGGTCACATGACCTCCGGGCTCTCATTGCTGCCATGTACTTCTTACATATGAGTGACAACAACCAGTGACCTTCACCTCACACCTCCACATAAAACACCTCAAGTTGTTATTCACAATACCGTGGCATACATTATAATTATAAACCTCAGACAATATAAACAATAGGGTCTCAACTAAGAAAATAATTCTATCACCAATCTCATGCTATCACCCCTCATGTTTGGGTCTCATCAGTTCATTGACAAGTCTTGTACATCAAATCAAACAAACACCTTTATAAGAAAAACTTCTCTGTCCCTCTGGACAGGGCACATAGATAATATGTAGTTACTGGGTACATTTTATGTCACACTTGTTGTTACCCTTTTCAGCAGGATTTGTACCTTAATCTGAGCTTATTACCTGTAACATCTACTCACAGAAATATTTATAGATACCATAGATACCATAATATTCACAGATAGTTTATCTGACAAGTGTCTCAAGCCAAATTTTTTCAAATCAACACCCTTATACATATACCTAATATCTTAGGAAGCAAAAACAACTTCAATGAAATCCATACAAATGTGTTAGAATGGATATTGTGGATTTGGGAACTGTTCTCTTTTTGGTCTTACATTCCCCTGTGAATTATATTTGGCGCATGTTAAACAAGTTAAACGAAATTTTTTTTTAGAGTAGTTAGTAAAGCCATATGCCGTGAACACTTTATATATGATCTCTACCATCCCCCCTGTTGAGACATGGCTTGTCCCATGGCTCAATATAACTGCACATCTGAATAAGTTGCTGGGTAGGATGTATCTGTTCTTACAAGATCCATCTACAAACAGTATGAGATCACTATCTAGTAGTGGAATATCTTTAAGATCTGATCTTGGTAACACTCTTTCTGCTATGGAGGATCGGCAATCAAGTGGTTCACCATCCTCCGCAGTAGACATCAAGGTCGAAAAATTAAAAGTGGTACATCTTTCTATCATAAATAACATTAATGTAACGGAAGCTCTTATAGCTTCTGCGGCGGCTACAACTTATTGAACACAGGGAGGTAAGGCTCTAGCTACAGGGTCGAGTTTTGATGAGTAGTAAGCTAGAGGTCTATCCTTTCCTCCATACTCCTGTGTTAGCACTGAAGTCATGTATCCATTTTTACAATCTATTGTTTGAATTAAAAAAAAAAATCTTTGTTGTTTTTATTAAATAATCAGTTAGTCCAAGCACTGAAGATCCTACAAGAACCTGTTTTATCTGGAAAAAAAAATGCCTCTTCATAAATCAAAGACATCAATGGTCCCGTAATAGTAGCCTAATTGGCTATCCAACTCCTGCAGAAGTTAGTCATACCCAAAAAGGACATCATTTGTCTTTTTGTCAGAGGTTTCGGTGCTTGGAGTATTGCTGACTTTCTTCCTTCATCTAGATGTTTACCTTCATGGATAATATGGTGTATGGAATGCCTGCGTGATGCCGAGGCTAGTAAGTATATGCCCTAATACTTCTCCTATGAAGTGGGTTCTTCTGTCACTCTCGATTACTTCAGGACCTCCATAGCGGCATACTACTTCACTGAGTATTTTCCTAGCAGTGTTTTTAGCTATGTTTTTTGGTTACTGGCCATGCCTCAGGCCAATTTGAAAACATTTCAATAGATACAAGGACATATTCATATACACTCACCTCGGGTAGCTGTATGTAGTCCACCTGCAGTCGCTGGAAGAGGTAATCAAGGCAAGGCGTGCGCTTACTGGGTGTTTTTATCATTTTACCGGGGTTGTGTCTGACGCATGTCAGGCCACCCTCTACATGTTAAGCATCTGCGTTCTGAAATCCAGGTGCAAACCAGTGTTGTATTGGTTTGCCTGCTGCAGTCAGAAAGCCTCTTACTCGCCATATTGTGTCATAATCGTGTGAGACTCCAAAGGTGTACCTCGAGTCTATATAGACGTTCACCCTTTTACCTGTGCCCAACTTACATGCTTCTGCGAGTGCCATGAGTTCTGCCTCCTGGGCAGAGCTGCTGGAGGGCAGTGACTTTTTCAGCACTGTCTTACCTTCCTGGACTACTGCATACCCAGTGGTGAAATGTCCTGTCTGCTCATTCCAGTATCTGGATCCGTCTACAAAATACTGAACATCATAGTTAGTCAAAGGTTCATCAGTGACACCTGGTAACCCTTGGGCGTCAAGTTACATTAAACTGTGACAATCAGACTCATGTTCCATATCAAACAAGACATTGTCATTTGCAAATTCGTACATTAAAGAAACTGTATTTATAACTTTAAAACTTGATTTTACACAGCTAACTTAATTAACTTCTTAAAAAGTCAGTCTATTTACACAATCTTGTACTTTAGTTCAATGTTCTAGGACTTTTTACACACTAATTTTACATATAATAATAATTTGAAATTCAATTAATTCAGTTCTTAATCTGGATTGAGAAACACATCTCACATCAAACAGTACACAATTTCATTTCCTCCTCAGACTAGTCTGCAACAAACACCCTGTATACACGGGGACACACACTGTATACATGTCTACATCATACTTCTTGTTATCATCCACCTTACTCATTGCAATGTACCTATCTGTATTACTCTTTATCACTACTACAGTCACTATTATTGAATGCTATTATTTTATGCACATGCTATACATATCAACATTTATTGACACACTCTTCTATAGTTCTGCTTTTCCAATCATTTCATGGTCTTTCAACCAGCCAGCATTTTGTTCTATGAAAGTTTTTCATCTTGAACTATATAAACAACCTTCTTTAACATTCCTTATCATTTTAACATTCTGTCAACCTTCTACCTTGTTCTCCTTTGTGAGATTCTTCCAACCGTCGTCTTACACAATCAAAACCACACTTCTCTTTTTCCTTCACTAAATTATAGCATTCAATTACCCTCAAAGTCCTTTTAAATCCAAATTTGCCAGACCTTTATCATCATCATCATTGTACATTCACATCTAATTTGTGCATATACTTAACATCCCTTTCTAAAGGAATATTTTAATACTTTTTAACACAAACAACCACATGTTGAAGCTGTTCCTGATACGTTACACATGTTACGAGCAGTGTCCTTTTGAAAGGAAATCTAATTTAGCAATTTTAGTATATGTCTCTCTATTTATTTAATGGACACCTAAAAAGTTTCTTTTTTCTTTTTTCTAGAATAGGAGTCTTACGAGCACTTTTAATATGAAAAGATTTGATTAACTTTGTATCCTTTATCAATTATTTTGACTATTCTATGATCTGACTCTAATTTGATCTCATTCAAAGAGTCTTGTAGAATTTTGATGGTCATTTGGGAATATTGAATAACAGTGTTTGCTGCACCAAAACGTTCTTCTCCCTGGACTGTAGGACTCGCTGCACTCTACACGCCTAGAGCTGCTTACGAAAACACAGTCCCAAGACAGTAATGTCGCTCACCCAAGGTGACCACGACACGAAAATGTGAAACACTGTCTCAACTCTCACTTTTATCACATTTAGACAAGACACATGATTAACAAACAGACAAATTCGATATGAATAACAAAACCTACTATCATATTCTATATTTCTGTATACCTCGTATATCTTGACCACAAGGTATTTTCACCAAAGTTTCACAGTACACACACAAAACACAACAATATTTACAAGTATTATGCTGATCAGTCATATACTTCATGTTCCTGGGTGTTTTACAGTATTTTTCCTACTGATTTGTCCTTGTAACAATTTTACAAAGGACGATTCCTAATTGGACTCCCTTATACACACAGGGTTTTATTTATTTAACCCTCATACATTCATTCTTCACAGTCAAGGAGTCTCATATATGTTTCATCTATAACAACCATTTTTTTCAACTGCACCAAAGAAATACTTGATTACCTTAAAACTTCTGGTGTCAGGGGCGTCCAGAGACAATAAGAGGCTGGTCAGACCAGCAGCAGATGTCCTGGATGTGTCTTTACACCACAGTTTGAAAGTCTTTATCTTTCTTTAACTTTGGATTTAGTTTATCTCAATCATTCAATACTTTTAGTCACAATCATAAACTTTATAAAACAAATAATCCTAATACTCTATAAGAAACAATCATAATACTCTATAAGAAATAATCATAATACTTATTCTATAGGAGATCCTCCAAATCTCCAAGTACTTTATCTTTTACGTGCTGAACGGAGTTATTTATTACCTGTAGCCTTCTCACACAGGCTATGGACTACTAACCTCGAGAACCGCTATTCCCAGGTTTTTATATTAAGACCTCTGCTTAATATAACTAAGACCCAGTCTTAGTACCTAAGTTCCAACTCAGGTTTTTTACGTTATCTTTTTTTTTTGTTTTTTTATCACATAACCTTATAACATCTAAATATGAAAAATAATAAAAACACATATATACAAAATTATATTACCGTTATTCAGATGAAAACTCGAATCCTCAATTCTCCTTACTATGTTCTTTTAAAAACCGTCATTCCACACCTCGTCCCTCCGTCTGACTGGCCTCTTTTTAACGGTAATTTAACCGGAGGTCTTTGAATTAAGTGAGTATTTTGATGACTCACCCCGTGCACGGTGTACAGTCCTCGGGTGGACGAGGGTCTGGAAATATTGGTTTCCGGCTTCGAAGGACCAAGATGTTAGAAGAATTTTCCATACTTATCAATAATGATTCAAGTTTTCATCCCAATAAGAGTTTTATTCTCATCGATGAGGAGACAAGTCAAAATCAGCAGTTGTCTGCCTTCATTACATAAGCATAGGTTTATATACACATATACCAAATGAAAACCGTTTGTGGCTTTCCTGTCATATGAAACGTTACACTTCAGAATGAGATTAGGCCACGTTGGACTTCCTCTGGAGATTGCAATCTTTATTAAGAAGTCCAACCGCCTCATACACTTAAGAATATAACATATTTAACCCTTTGTCAACTAAAGCATTTTCTGAGAACCCTGCATGCACATTTAATATCTATTTCATGAAGTAACAATAAATTTAAAATAAAACTTGTCTAACAGTTGCATAATCCCACGTTTAACTGGAATACTGGGGATCTTACCAAATGGGGTAATGAATGCATGACGTCATGTTTTTCTGTTAATTCTATTTCTCTCCCTGAGGAGGTGAACACTCTACCTGAGTTTGTTCTTGACTTCGCTGATGTTTTCTCTAAAGAGGCCTCCGAAGTGTTACCTCCTCATAGAGAATACGATTGCGCAATCGATTTGGTACCAGGATCTAAGCTCCCTAAGGGTAGGATATTCAATCTCTCTTCTCCCGAACGCGAAGCCATGAGAGAGTATATCCAGGAATGCCTGGCCAAGGGTTACATTCGGCCCTCTACTTCTCCGGTAGGTGCTGGCTTCTTCTTCGTAGGGAAGAAGGATGGTGGTCTTAAGCCGTGCATCGACTACCGGAACTTGAATAAGGTCACTGTAAGGAACCAGTACCCCCTTCCTTTGATTCCTGATCTCTTCAATCAGGTTCAGGGGGCCCAATGGTTCTCTAAGTTTTATCTACGGGGGGCTTATAACCTTATCCGCATCAAAGAGGGGGATGGGTGGAAGACTGCGTTTAACACGCCCGAAGGTCATTTCGAAAACCTCGTCATGCCCTTTGGGTTGTGTAATGCTCCCGCGGTCTTCCAGAATTTCATAAATGAGATTTTAAGAGACTACCTGGGGGTATTTCCTGTAGTGTACATTGATGACATACTTGTGTTTTCCAAGGACTGGTCCTCCCACATTGAGCATGTCAGGAAGGTGCTCCAGGTCCTTCGGGAAAACAAACTGTTTGCTAAGACCGAAAAATGTGTGTTTGGGGTGCAAGAGATACCATTTTTGAGTCAAATCCTCACTCCTCATGAATTCCGCATGGACCCCGCCAAGGTCCAGGCTGTGGCGGAATGGGTCCAACCTGCCTCCCTGAAGGTGTTACAGTGCTTCCTGGGATTCGCTAATTATTACAGGAGATTTATTGCTAACTTCTCGGTCATCGCTAAGCCTCTTACGGATCTCACTCGCAAAGGGGCTGATCTCCTCCACTGGCCTCCTGAGGCTGTCCAGGCTTTTGAGGTCCTTAAGAAGTGCTTTATCTCGGCCCCAGTGCTGGTTCAGCCCAACCAAATGGAGCCATTCATCGTGGAGGTTGATGCCTCCGAGGTGGGAGTGGGTGCAGTCTTGTCCCAGGGTACCAGGTCCCTCACCCATTTCCGTCCCTGTGCCTACTTCTCCAGGAAGTTTTCGCCCACTGAGAGTAACTATGATATTGGCAACCGCGAACTCTTAGCCATTAAATGGGCATTTGAAGAGTGGCGACACTTCCTGGAGGGGGCTAGGCACCAGGTAACGGTCCTTACCGACCACAAGAATCTGGTTTTCTTAAAATCTGCCCGGAGGCTAAACCCGAGACAAGCTCGATGGGCGTTATTTTTTACCAGATTCAACTTTTTGGTCACCTATAGGGCTGGGTCTAAAAATATTAAGGCTGACGCACTGTCGCGTAGCTTCATGGCCAGCCCTCCTTCGGAGGAAGATCCTGCTTGTATTTTGACTCCAGGTATAATCATTTCCTCTATTGATTCTCATTTAGGCTCCGAGACTGCGGCTGATCAAGGTTCAGCTCCCGGGAACCTTCCTGAGAACAAGCTGTTTGTTCCCCTGCAACTCCGGCTAAGGGTACTTAGGGAAAATCATGACTCTGCACTATCTGGCCATCCAGGCATCCTGGGTACCAAGCACCTTATTGCCAGAAACTACTGGTGGCCTGGGTTGCTTAAAGACGTTAAGGCCTACGTCGCCGCTTGTGAGGTTTGTGCTAGGTCCAAGACTCCCAGGTCCCGACCAGCGGGCTTACTATGTTCTTTGCCCATTCCCCAGAGACCTTGGACCCATATCTCCATGGATTTTATCACCGATTTGCCTCCATCTCAAGGCAAGTCGGTGGTGCGGGTGGTAGTAGACCGCTTCAGTAAGATGTGCCACTTTGTGCCCCTCAAAAAACTACCCAATGCTAAGACGTTAGCTACCTTGTTTGTCAAACACATCCTGCGTCTCCATGGGGTTCCTGTCAATATTGTTTCTGACAGAGGGGTACAATTTGTTTCATTGCTTTGGAGAGCCTTCTGTTAAAATTTGGAGATTGATCTGTCCTTCTCCTCGGCTTTCCATCCTGAAACTAATGGCCAAACGGAGAGGACTAATCAGTCTCTAGAACAATATTTAAGGTGTTTTATCTCTGACTGTCAACATGATTGGGTCTCATTCATTCCCCTCGCCGAATTTTCCCTTAATAACCGGGTCAGTAACTCGTCAGGGGTCTCCCCCTTTTTCTGTAATTTTGGGTTTAATCCACGGTTCTCCTCCGTTTCACCTGGTAGTTCCAACAATCCCGAGGTAGAGGTCGTTCATCGGGAACTGTGTACAGTCTGGGCCCAGGCTCAGAAGAACCTAGAGGCGTCCCAGAGCGTACAAAAGACTCAGGCAGATAGAAGACGTTCTGCTAACCCCTTGTTTGTGGTCGGGGATCTGGTGTGGCTATCTTCTAAAAATTTGCGCCTTAATGTCCCGTCCAAGAAGTTTGCTCCCCGGTTTATAGGGCCGTACAAGGTCATTGAAGTCCTTAACCCTGTCTCCTTCCGACTGGACTTGCCCCCGTCTTTTCGAGTGCACGACGTCTTTCATGCCTCCCTCCTTAAACGCTGCTCCCCGTCCTTGGCTCCCTCGAGGGAACCTCCGGTCCCTGTTCTCACCCCTGAGGGGGTAGAATTCGAGGTGGCCAAGATTGTGGACAACAGGATGGTCCAAGGCTCCCTCCAGTACCTGGTCCATTGGAGAGGATACGGGCCTGAGGAGAGGACTTTGGTACCCGCCCGGGATGTTCACGCTGGGGTATTGCTCAGGAGGTTCCACCTTCGTTTCCCCAATAAACCAGGTCCACCTAGAAAGGGTCCGGTGGCCCCTCATAAAAGGGGGGGTACTGTAAAGGATTTGCCAGACACAGCTTCTGTGTCGACGCCCGTGGGCAATCAGTCTGCACCTGCTCCTATGTCTGTGAGACTGACTCCATCTTCCACCACTCAGGATGGCAGGCTTAGGAGTGGGAGAGCCTATCACAGCCTGGCCAGACGGAGCTAGCTCCCGCCCTCTGTCTATTTATACCAGCCTTTCATGTTCCTCCTTTGCCTGTGATTCTTCTATGCTTTGTTTCCTGGCTTGCTGCTGCTACTTCTACTACTCATCCTCTGCTTGTTATTGACCTTGGCTTTCTGACCACTCTCCTGCTCAGCATTTTGTACTTCGTTCTCTCCTGGTTTGACTCGGCTCGTTCACTACTCTTGTTGCTTGCGGTGTCTCCGTGGGCAGCTGCCCCATTTCTCTAGCTTCTGTGTACCCTTGTCTGTTTGTCTGTCTTGCACTTACTGAGCGTAGTGACCGTCGCCCAGTTGTACCCCGTCGCTTAGGACGGGTCGTTGCAAGTAGGCAGGGACTGAGTGGCGGGTAGATTAGGGCTCACCTGTCTGTCTCCCTACCCTGTCATTACAATGACATGATAAAAGTTTAGTTACAGTTTAAAGGCTATGTACACCTTTAAAAACATATTTTATATATATATATATATATATATATATATATATATATATATATATATATATATATATATATACATATACAGGGGCGGATTATAATGAGGGCAATATGGGCAAATGCCCGGGCCCGAGGCTGGAAGTGGGCCCAGTTCGCCCCGGTTCCCCCTTACCGGCTGTTAAAATTACAGCCGGTTTGGAGAACCGGAGTCAAGCGGGACTGCTCACCCAACCAGTGGCGTAGCTAGAGGGGCCGCACTACACAGTAAAAAGTTACTAAAGTAACGGGAGCCGCGGGCCCGTTACTATAGTAACTACAGTACTTACCTTCCTGTTTCCGGTGCGCAGCGCATGACGTCACCACCATCATGTAGTTCAGAGTCAGGACATCCGCCGCAGCTGAAGAGCAGGGCAAGTTTCATATTCCTGTCTGCTTAAAGCTGATTGGCGGGGTCCAACTCCCAGGACCGCCGCCAATCACCTATTTTGAAGGGGACGCAGCGCTCGTACGAGAGCTGGTGCTTCCCCTTCATTCCGGTCACTTGCTCACATTGTGAATCCATGTCGGCGATACACAGCGTGAGCGACTAAGTGACATGAAGGGGAAGCAGCTGTCGTAACAGTGCTGCGGCCCCTTCAAAACAGGTGAGAGGCGGGGGTCCTGGGAGACGGACCCCAAGTCATCAGCTATTGATGGCCTATCCTGAGGATAGGCCATCAATGTTTAGGGACTGGACAATTCCTTTTAAGCCTACGATGTTGCAGGCTTAGAGGGCCCATGAGACAGGATCACAGATTGTGTGATGCTGTCTGCTGGGCCCTGTATCTAAGCCAATCACATGGTAGGTTAGATACAAGGCCCATGTGTGATCCTGTCTGCTGGGCCCTGTATCTAAGCATCTTACATAAGCACATGGTAGGCTTAGATACAAGGCCCATGTGTGATCCTGTTTGCTGGGCCCTGTATCTAAGCATCTTACGTAAGCACATGGTAGGCTTAGATACATGGCCCATGTGTGATCCTGTCTGATGGGCCCTGTATCTAAGCGTCTTACATAAGCACATGGTAGGCTTAGATACATGGCGCATGTGTGACCCTGTCTGATGGGCCCTGTATATAAGCATCTTACATAAGCACATGGTAGGCTTAGATACAGGGCCCATGTGTAACCCTGTCTGATGGGCCATGTATATAAGCCTACCACATGTACTGTATAAGATTACTGTCTGCTGGACCCTGTATTTTGACAGACAGTATCACACATGGGCCCTGTACCTAAGCCTACCACATGTGTTACTAATCATTTTTGTTGTGTTTGTGTTTTTTACAGGTTTGGTCGTTGGACTACGTCGGATTCGAGGACTACTTTGATGATTGCGTTTTTATTATCAATAAAATGGTTAATGAGGGTTGTCTGGGTGTTTTCTATTTCAATAAAATATTTTTTCTATGTCTTTGTTTGTTTTTTAAACTTTATTACTACCGCCTTAGTAATGGACGCCGGCTGATTGACAGCGTCCATTACTAAGGCGAGGCTTAGTGTTAGCCGGTACAGAGGCTAACACTAACCCCCATTATTACCCCGGTACCTACCGCCACCAGGGGTGTCGGGAAAAGGCGGGTATGATCCAGTATCTGACCATCTGTAGTGATGGTCGGACAATGGGGCGGCCGCAAGATGGTATTATTAGGCTGGGAAAGGCCAAAAACGGTGGCCCTTCACCCTGGTAATGTTAACCTGCTGCTGCTTTCTTGAATCTGGCTGGTTATGAAAAATGGGGGGGACCCCACCGGATACAACAGCAGCAGCCTAGCATTACCAGGGGGGGTGGAAGCGTCACTGTTTTTGGCCTTTCCCAGGCTGATATTATCGTCGTACCCGGCTCTTCCCTGTACCACTGGTGGCGGTGGGTACCGGGGTAATGGGGGTTAGTGTTAGCCTCTCTGCCTGCTAATATTAAGCCTCGCCTTAGTAATGGATGTTGTCAATCAGCCAGCAGCTGTTAAGGCGATAATGATATATTTTAAAAACATACAAGGACATAGAAAAAATATTATATTGAAATAAAAGAACAAACACAACCCTCATTAACCATTTTAGTGAGAATAAAAAAACGCTACTAGTGAAGTAGTCCTCGAATCCGACGTAGTCCAACAACCGAACCTGTAAAATAATACAAACACACAAAAATAATTAGTAACACATAAAAAAGCAAAACAATTCTTATACTTACCTTTTCTGGGTCCAGCGCTGGAACCGCAATGTCAGCGAGCTGGTCCCTATATCTAATCCTATCATGTGTGATACTGTCTGTTGAGCTACTGTATCTAATCCTATAATGTGTGATACAGTCTGTTGAGTCACTGTATCTAATTCTATCCATAGTTTGTAGGGTCGTAGTACAATAGATATGCTGTCTCCTATACACACACACACACATTCAGGGGCACAGTGTATAGTACTATTATATTCAGGAGTACAGTGTATAGTACTATTATATTAAGGAGCACAGTGTATAGTACTATTATATTCAGGGGCGCAGTGTATAGTACTATTATATTCAAGAGCGCAGTGTATACAGTGTAATACATCCCCAGAACCAATGTACTGAGCTTGGGTCTGGGGATGTATACATGTACTGAGCTTGGTTCTGGTGCTGTATATATACTGAGCTTGGTTCTAGCATTGTATATATATATATATATATATATATATATATATACTGAGCTTGGTTCTAGCATTGTATATATGTACTGAGTTTGGTTCTGGGGATGTATATATGTATTGAGCTTTGTTCTAGTGCTGTATATATGTACTGAGCTTTGTTCTGGTGCTGTATTAATGTACTGAGCTTGCTTCTGGGGCTGTATTAATGTACTGAGCTTGGTTCTAGTGCTGTATATATGTACTGTGCTTGGTTCTGGTGTTGTATATATGTACTGAGCTTGGTTCTGGGGCTGTATATATGTGCTGAGCTTGGTTCTGGGTCTGTATATATTTACCTTCTCTTAAGTTAAAAGTATATATGTTAAATCTACTTTTACCTTAACTACTTAATGACCAGCCTATTTTAAACCTTAATGACCAAGCCATTTTTTAAGTTTTTCCATCGTCGCATTCCAAGAGCTATAACTCTTTTATTTTTGCGTCGACATAGCTGTATAAGGTCTTGTTTTTTGCGGGACAAGTTGTATTTTTTAATAGCACCATTTCAAGGTACATATTATTTATTGATTAACTTTTATAAAACTTTTTTTTGGGGGGGAATAGAAAAAACCCTGAAATTTCGCCATGCTTTTTCGCGTCTTAAATCTACGCCATTTACCGTGTGATATAAATAACACAATAACTTTATTCAGCGGGTCGTTATGATTGCAACGATACCAAATTTGTATAGTTTTTGTATGTTTTACTACTTTTACACAGTAAAAACGCTTTTTTTTTCAAAATTATTTGTTTTTGTGTCTCCATGTTTGAAGAGCCGTAACGTTTTTATTGTTCCGCCGATGCAGTTGCATGAGGGCTTTTTTTTTGCGGGAAGACTTGTCGTTTTTATTGGTACCATTTTGGAGTAGATGCGACTTTTTGATCACTTTTTATAACATTTTTTTTAGGTCAGGATTCACAGAAAACAGCAATTTTTCCATAGTTTTTTTATTACATTTTTTACAGCGTTCACCGTGCGGGTTAAATAATGTAATAGATTTATAGTCGGGGTCGTTACGGACACGACGATACCAAATATGCTTAACTTTTTTAATTTATTTTGGATTTTAAAAATAAAGCATTTTGTAAGGGGAAAAGCTGGGTTTTTCATTTTTTTTCACATTTTTTTTTAAAATTAACTTTATTAAACTTTCTTTTAACTTTTTTACTAGTCCCACTAGGGGACTTCACTATGCGATTCTCCGATCGCTATTATAATACACTGCAATACTCCTGTATTGCAGTGTATTACTGCCTGTCCGTTTAAAACGGACAGGCATCTGCTAGGTCATGCCAGAGGCATGATCTAGCAGGCATTCATGACAGGCAGACCTGGGGGCCTTTATTAGGCCCCCGGCTGCCATATAAGACACTGACACTCGGCGATCTTATCGCCAGGTGTCGGTGGGAGGGAGAGGGAGCTCCGTCCCTCTCTCCAAAACCACTCAGATGCGGTGCTCGCTATTGCGCACCGCATCTGAGGGGTTAAACATGTGAGATCGATACTTATATCGATCTCACACGGCAGAGCAGGGACGCCCCCAGCCCTCAGCTACCTGACGGCTCCCTGCTCTGTTTACTTTATCCTGATGCAGTGCCGTAAAAAGGCATATGCATCAGAATAAAGCCCGTTAGTGGCCGCTGTTAAAAGGCGTATTGGCGGTCACTAACGGGTTAAGAGAAGGTAAATATATACAGTAAAAACTAAATCAAAAAAACCATGAAGGAATCTCAGTTATTTCAAATTCACCCATTATATGGTACTTTACATGGTGCCACTAAAAACTATAACTCCTCCCGCAAAAAAAAAGTCCTGCACACATCCCTCCATTAACGTAAAAATAAAAAAGTTATAAAGCTCCTGACCACTTCAGTGTCTCAAAGTATTTTGGTTTCTTTATTCTATATAACTCATTCTGCTTTTACAGCTAAATTAAAATCATGTCAGGTCTGTGGCCGCCTAAACAGAAATCTGCAAATATATACGGTACAGGGTCTTCGGAGTCCGCGGCTGGGGGGGGGGGGCAGACCTGAAAAAGTGCCCGAGGCCCATGGTACCCTTAATCCGCCCCTGTATATATATATATATATATATATATATATATATACACACACACATATACATACACCAAATTCCAAATTATTATGCAAATGTTATTTTTCGCAGATTTTCCTAAATAGTCGATGCAAATGACAGTCAGTATAATCTTCAAGCCATCAATCGTTGGAGTATAATGTGAATTTTATTGGACAAATCTAATGATAACAGGTTTTTTTTTAGAAGTAAAAAACTCAAAATGCACTATTTCAAATTATTATGCACAACAGAGATCAAAACATTTTAAAGGTTGTAACGAGAACTAAAATGGTAATTTGTTGAATTTGCAGCATCAGGAGGTCATATTTGCAGAAATCAAAAGCTCTTTTAAATAAAAAAAAACATAGTAGGCCAAGTTACATATTAACATAGGACCCCTTCTTTGATATCACCTTCACAATTCTTGCATCCATTGAATTTGTGAGTATTTGGACAGTTTCTGCTTGAATATCTTTGCAGGATGTCAGAATAGCCTCCCAGAGCTTCTGTTTTGATGTGAACAGCCTCCCACCCTCATAGATATTTTGCTTGAGGATGCTTCAAAGGTTCTCAATAGGGTTGAGGTCAGGGGAACATGGGGGCCACACCATGAGTTTCTCTCCTTTTATGCCCATAGCAGCCAATGACACAGAGGTATTCTTTGCAGCATGAGATGGTGCATTGTCATGCCTGAAGATAATTTTGCTATGGAAGGCACGGTTCTTCTTTTTGTACCACGGAAGAAAGTGGTCAGTCATAAACTCTACGTACTTTGCAGAGGTCATTTTCACACCGTCAGGGACCCTAAAGGGGCCTACCACCTCTCTCCCCATGATTCCAGCCCAAAACATTACTCCGTCACCTCCTTGCTGGCGTCGCAGCCTTGTTGGGACATGGTGGCCATTCACCAACCATCCATCTGAACCATCCAGGGTTGCACAGTACTCTTCAGTAAACAACACAGTTTGAAAATTAGTCTTCATGTATTTCTGAGCCCACTACAACCGTTTCTGCTCGTGAGCATTGTTTAGGGGTGGCCAAATAATAGCTTTATGCACACTTGCAAACCTCTGGAGGATCCTACACCTTGAGGTTCGCGGGACTCCAGAGGCACCAGCGGCTTCAAATACCTGTTTGCTGCTGTGCAATGGCATTTTAGCAGCTGCTCTCCTAATCCTATTCATTTGTCTTGCAGAAACCTTCCTCATTATGCCTTTATCAGAACGAACCTGTCTGTGCTCTGAATCAGCCACAAATCTTTTCACAGTACGATGATCACGCTTAAGTTTTCTTGAAATATCCAATGTTTTTATACCTTGTCCAAGGTATTGCACTATTTCACACTTTTCGGCAGCAGAGAGATCCTTTTTCTTTCCCATATTGCTTGAAACCTGTGGCCTGCTTAATAATGTGGAACGTCCTTCTTAAGTAGTTTTCCTTTGATTGGGCACACCTGGAAAACTAATTATCACAGGTGTCTGAGATTGATTACAATGATCCAAAGAGCCCTAAGACACAATACCATCCATGAGTTTAATTGAAAAACTAATAATTAAATGTTTGACACTTAAATCCAATGTGCATAATAATTTTGAACACGGTGTATTTTGTGTGGTATTACTATCTGTTTTACAAGCAGATACATTTACATTTCGAAAAATGCTAATTTTTGCAAATTTTCTCTAAATTTTGGTGTTTTTCACATTTGTTGATTTTTTTTTCAGAAATCTTTTGGGAACGGTAATTCAGGGGCAAGGCCTCAAATATTGGATCAGGCTTTTGATTAGTGAAGGAGAACATATGAATGTCAATGAGTTTTTATAAGAAGTAAGTCAGATACAAAGTAATCTGACCTTATTTGCCAAAGCTTTAAAGCTTAGACATATCCAGTAAGACAGCAGTACGAAAGTGGAGAAAGAAGTAAGTTTTTGTCAGCTGGAGTAGAGCATTTACAGATGAAATCCTTCTCTAGGTTTTCCTTAATGTATGAGACGTAGCTTCTGTCTCAGGAACAGACAAAGGGTATACCCTGTCCCGAGGAGGAGCAGAATCGGTTACCAGGTCAATGGCACAATGGCACAATTTATTTGCGTCTCAGCATTTGAAACACAATCCTGACAGAGAGGTGGGGGGAGCAAGAAGCAGTGGAAATAAGAGGCATATAATGTATGACATCATATTCTACAGGAAGGTGGAGTGGAGATAACCAAATCCGAGATAAACACCGGAAGCATGGTCATAGGACTACATGTGGGACAGGCCTTTATCCACTTGTCCAACACAGATTTTACCCTTGCTGCTTTTTTCTGACGTCTTTTGGGAAAATCAGTTCAGGGTCAGGGTTTAAAATGTAGGATCCGGCTTCTGATTAGTGACAGAGCTGTGGGGTAGGGCTCTATGAGCAGCAAATTGCCTTACAGAAAGAGACAGGTCTGATCTTAGTTTTCTGATGAGGAGGATGGAAATTTTTCTTTAAATGGAAAAACTGCAGCATGATTCATTTTAGTTATTTTACAGTTTTAATAGGTTTATTAGACAGGAATGGCTCAAAGTGAAACTAAAAGAGTTGATGTTTCTTGGGAAGTTTTTTTTAATCTCTCTTTATAAAATGCTCCGCTGTGTTGAAGGACCTGTAGGTGACGTCACGCTGTGTGTCTGCAGTGAAATAAGCTGGGTGGGAACGATGAGGTCACCCACAGGTCCTTCAACCTTGGCGTCGGAAGAGAGTAGATACATCAGCTCCAGGCGTCAGAGGGTACAGTGCAGGGTATGTGCAGGTAAGCATAGCAAACTCCCTAGAGACGAGCATATTAACCTTTTGGACGCCTGGAGCTGATTTATCTTCTTTGTCCGACAACAAGGTTGAAGGACCTGTGGGTGACGACACGCTGTGTGTCTGCAGTGAAAGAAGCTGGGTGGGAACGATGAGAAGTGTATGATGCTGATTTGTCAGCGTCATACACTTCTCAGCATTGTGAGAAACTAGACATGGACCGCACAATCCACAATATATACGTTGATCTGAGCCGCTAGGCATAATTTAGAAACATGAACGTGAGGTTCTTTGTAAACATTTTGATCAAACTGTATAAGCCCACTTGCCACTTCACGGCGACCTCTTTTAAGTGGGTCCCTACTCTATCGGCTGCAGCACCGCATGGCGGCCCCCGCCACCGCAGCACCGCTCCCACAGAGGGAGCAACCCATTGGTCCAAAAGCACTTCTATTCACAACGCCCAGTTGGTAAAAACACAATACACGCCCAGTTGGTAAAAACACAATACACGCCCAGTTGGTAAAATGAGAAAACACGCCCAGTTGTCCATTGAAAAGCTCATTTGCATAAATATAAAATTGCTCATAACTTGGGCAAAAATGATAGTTTTTTAAAAAAACAACAACTTTGCTGTTATCTACATTGCAGCGCCGATCACATTCAATAGGAGATAGGGATTTTATAATCTGGTGACAGAGCCTCTTTGACCCCTAAAGGACGCAGCCTGTTTTGACCTTCAGGACACAGCCAATTTTTTAAAATCTGACATGTTTCACTTTATGTGGTAATAACTTGGGAATGCTTTTACCTATCCAAGCGATTCTGAGATTGGTTTCTCGTGACACATTGGACTTTATGTTACTGGCAAAATTTGCTCGATACATTAAGTATTTAATTGTGAAAAACACCAACATTTTGCGAAAAATTGCAAGAATTAGCATTTTTCTTAATTTAAATGTATCTGCTTGTAAGACAGATACTAATACCACACAAAGTTGTTGCTAATTAACATCACCCATATGTCTACTTTAGATTGGCATTGTTTTTTGAACATCCTTTTATTTTTCTAGGACGTTACATGGCTTAGAACTTTAGCAGCAATTTCTCACATTTTCAAGAAAATTTCAAAAGGCTATTTTTACAGGGGCCAGTTCAATTGTGAATTGGATTTTAGGGCCTTATATTTTATAAACCCCCGATAAGTCACCCCATTTTAAAAACGTCACCCCTCAAAGTATTCAAAACAGCATTTAGAAAGTTTCCAAACCCTTTAGACGTTTCAGAGGAATTAAGGCAAAGTAGATGTGAAATTTTCAAATTTCTTCTTTTTTTTTTTGCAGAAATTCATTTTTCATCTATTTTTTTTGTAACACAGAAAGTTTTACCAGAGAAACACAACTCAATATCTATTGCCCTGATTCTGCAGTTTTTAGAAATACCCCACATGTGGCCCTAGTGCACTTATTGACTGAAGCACAGGCCTCAGTAGCAAAGGAGCACCTAGAGGATTTTGGGGCCTCCTTTTTATTAGAAAATATTTTAGGCACCATGTCAGGTTTGAAAGGCTCTTGTGGTGCCAAAACAGTGGAAATCCCCCAAAGGTGACCCCATTTTGGAAACTATACCCCTTGGGGAAATTATCTAGGGGTATAGTGAGCATTTTGACCCGCAGTTTTTTTGCAGAAATTATTGGAAGTATGCCGTGAAAATGAAACTACATTCCTTCAAAGAAAATGTAGTTTTAGCTAATTTTTTCTATTTTCCACAAGGACTAAAGGAGAAAATGCACCACTACATTTGTAAAGCAATTTCTCCCGAGTAAAACAATACCCCACATCTGGTCATAAATGGCTGTTTGGACACACGGCAGGGCTTAGAACGGAAAGAGCGCCACTTGGCTTTTGGAGCTGAAATTTAGCAGGAATGATTTGCGGAGACTACGTCGTATTTGCAAAACCCCTAAGGGACCAGAACAGTGAAAACGAGAAAAAAGTGACTCCATTTAGGAAACTACACCCCTTTAAGAATCCATTTAGGGGTGTAGTGAGCATTTTGACCCCACATGTGTGTCATAGATTTCATTAGAATTGGGCAGTGAAGATAAAAAAAATCCTTTTTTTCCAATAAGACGTAGCTTTAGCTCAAAATTTTTCATTTTCTCAACAAATAAAGGAATAAAACAACCCCAACATTTGTAAAGCAACTTCTCTGGAGTACGGCAATACCCCATTTGTGGTCATAAACTGCTGTTTGGGCACACGGCAAGGATCAGAAGGAAAGGAGCGCCATTTGGCTTTTGGAGCACACATTTTGCTGGATTGGTTTCTTGACACCATGTCACTTTTGCAAAGCTCCTAAGGTACCAGTACAGTGGAAACTCCCCAAAAGTGACTCGATTCACAAAACTACACCCCTTGAGGAATTAATCTAGGGGTGTAGTGAGCATTTTGACCACACAGGTGTTTCATAGATTTTATTAGAATTGGGCAGTGAAAATAAAAAAAATCCTTTTTCTTCAATAAGACGTAGTTTCAGCTGAACATTTTTCATTTTCTTAATAAATAAATGAAAAAAAGCACTCCAACACTTGTAAAGCAACTTTTCCTGTGTACGGCAATACCCCATATGTGGTCATAAACGGCTGTTTGGGCACAGAGTAGGGCTCAGAAGGGAAGGAGCGCCATTTGCTTTTGGAGTACAGATTTTGCTGGATTGGTTTCAAGGCGCTATGTCGCATTTGCAAAGTCCCTGTGGGACCAAAACAGTGGATTCCCCCCAGAAGTGACCCCATTTTGGAAACTACACCCCTCTAGGGGTCTAGTGAGCATATTAACCCCGCAGGTGATTGGCAGAAATTGGTGTGCACTCGATGTTGCAGAGTGAAAATGGGTTTATTTCCATAGACATGCCAATATGTGGTGCCCGGCTTGTGCCACCATAACAAGACCGCTCTCTTATTATTATGCTGTGTTTCTCGGTTTTAGAATGACCCTACATGTGGCCCTAATCTTTTGCCTGGACATTCGACAAGGCTCAGGAGTGAAAGAGTACCATGTAAAATTAAGGCCTAATTTGGCAATTTACAAAGTATTGGATCACAATTGCAGAGGCTCTGATGTGAAATAATAAAAGAAACGGCTGAGAAGTGACCCCATTTTGGAAACTGCACCGCTCAAGGCATTTATTAAGGGGTGTAGTCCGCATTTTCACCCCACAGGCCTTTTCCATGAATGATTGCGCTGCGGAAGGTGCAAAGTAAAAATTTTAATTTTTCCCTAGATATGCTATTTCAGTGGCAAATATGTCGTGCCCAGCTTGTGCCACTGGAGACACCCACCCCAAAAATTGGTAAAAGGGTTCTCCCGGGTATGGCAATGCCATTTATGTGGAAGTAAACTGCTGTTTTGGCACACTGTAGGGTTCAGAAGGTAGGTAGCACCATTTGGCGTTTGGAGCGTGGATTTTGCTTGGTAGTAGTTTTGTTTGGAGTCTTACTGGTGTTTCAGTTTATAATGTGGGGGTACATGTAAGCTGGGCGGAGTATATAAGGGGCATAGTCAGGTGGTATAATAATGGGGTAAAAAAAACCAATAAAATAATGCATAGATATTTGTTACGCTGTGACACAATCCTTTCTGCATAGGCCGGTGTCGCACTAATAAATGGTTCTTACTTCTTTTCCTTTTGGTCCACTCTCAGCATCTTTGCAGTTTGGGGAATTTTGCTGGGAAAGTGTTGTCCCGGTATAAAACGGACGCCCTCGCTTCCAGCAGATATGTTTGGGCCCTCCCCTTACTGGTTCCCTAATGTTAGGGGCCTTGATAATTCACCACTTGAAACAGAAGAAATGTTTCCCTCGGCTCGGCACAACTGCATATTATTTCTTTCCAGAGTAATTGGAGCCTTAACTAATTTTATTTTTTCATAGACGTATTGGTATGTGGGCTGTTTTTTTGCGGGACGAGCTGTAGTTTTTATTGGTACCATTTTGGGAAACATGCGACTTTTTGATCACTTGTTATCCTTTTTTATTTGGGAGGCAAGGTGACCAAAAATAATGCAATTCTTGCATATTTTTTTAGTTGTTTTTATACAGCGTTCACCACGCGTTATAAATTACATGTTACCTTTATTCTGCAGGTCAGTCCGATTCTGGCGATTCCTAATTTATAGAACTTTATGTCTTCCAACTTTTTGCACAATAAAATAACTTTTGTAAAGAGAATGGATTTTTTCTGTTGCCAAGTTGTGAGAGGCATAACTTTTTTATTTTTCCGTCGACGGAGCTGTATGAGGGCTTGTTTTTTGTGAGACGAGCTATAGTTTTTATAGGTACCATTTTTGGGTACATGCGACTTTTTTGATCACTTTTTGTTTCAATTTTTGGAAGAGAAAGTGACCAAAAATAGCAATTATGTCAGTATTTTTTAGTTTTTTTTTTACAGCGTTAACTTTGCGGAATAAATAACATAATATTTTTATATTTCAGGTCGTTACGGTCGCAGCGATACCAAATATGTATGGCTTTATTATTTTTTTCAATAATAAATGACTTGATAAGGGAAAAAGGGCGATTGTGTTTTATTTTAATACTTGAAACTTTTATCGTATTTTTTACAACTTTTATTTTTACTTTTTTTACACTTTTCTTTAGTCCCACTTGGGGACTTGAAGGTCCAACTTTTTGTTTTATGTTCGAATATATTGCACTACCTATGTAGTTCAATGTATTAAAACTGTCAGTTGTTCACGGGGCCTAATCGGCTTCCGTAATGGCAGATACGAAGCAATTGTTAGGCCTCCTGTTGCCATAGTAGCAGTCACCAGCCTTACCATCGCATGGCAGGCTGCCGATTTGATACAAACCACTTTGATGCAGCGATCGGATTGGATCGCTGCATTGAAGGGGTTAATGGCAGGAATCGGAGCTAGCTCCGGTTCCTGCCTTTACAGTCGGATGTACACTGTAACATACAGCGGACACCCACTTCTGATGATGCCGGCTCAGCTTCTGAGCCGGCGCCATCTTGCCGATGGTACCGGAAGCCTTTTGGGCCCCGCCAACGACGGGGCATAGGAGGATTTAGTTGCTGGCAGACCGGGAGGTAAGTATTAGGCCTCCGATCGCCTTTGCAGACACCAGCAACCCAGCGATCACGTTGCTCGGGTGCCGGTGGCTATAAACTCCTCACATGCTGCGATTACTATTGAACGCAGCATATGAGGGGTTAATCGGTCGGATCGGAGGCTAGCTCCGGTCTTGGACGATACCTTAGGGTGCCAGCTGTAACATATAGCTGTCATCCGGCGGTTATGTCGCTGGCTCAGCTCCTGAGCCAGCTCCATCTCCTTCACGTACAGTTACGTGGAATTGCCTGAAAACACCAGCTCCAATCACGTAACTGTACGTGAAAATGCGGGAAGGGGTTAATGTATTGAGACATAGCTTCTGTGTAAGGCACAGACAATGTATATACCCTGCCCCAAGGAGGAGTAGAATTGGCAACCAGGTCAATGGCACAATGGTACCATCTATTTGCATCCCAGCATTTGAAACACAATCCTGCCAGAGATAGGAAGAGGTGGGGAGAGCAGGAAGCAGTGGAAATAAGAGGCATATAATGTATGATATCATATTTCTTAGAGAGCTTAGTTCAGTTATTTCTGTCCCCCTCTTCATAATATTTAGAGATTCTCTAGTGATATAGTGCCAAGGGAATGGCGCAGGGCGAATGTGGTGCCTATTTTCAAAAAGGGCTCTAGGTTTTCCCCTGGTAATTAAAGACCAGTTAACTTAACATCCATCATCGGGAAAATGTTTGAGGGGCTATTGAGGGACTATATACAAGATTATGTGGAAAAAAAACAGTATTATAAGTGACAGCCAGCACGGTTTTACTAAGGACAGAAGCTGTCAAACTAACCTGATATGTTTTTATGAAGAGGTGAGCAGAAGCCTAGACAGAGGGGCCCACTGTGGATATAGTGTTTTTGGACTTTGCAAAGGCATTTGACACTGCATAGACATCTAATGGGTAAATTAAGGACTATAGGTTTAGAAAGTATAGTTTGAAATTGGATTGAGAATTGGCTCAAGGACCGTATCCAGGGAGTTGTGGTCAATGATTCCTACTCTGAATGGTCCACAGTTATAAGTGTTGTACCCCACGGTTCCGTGCTAGGACCACTACTATTTAACTTATTTATTAATGATATAGAGCAGGGGTCTCAAACTCGGCCGGTTAATTGGGCCACATATAGAAAAAATGGGAAGTTGATGGGCCACATTACTTTCAAATTTGATACAATACAAAATTATTGTTAATCAATTAGTTATTTGAACTACTATAAACAATATTACATTACTATAATAATACCGCTAGGTTTAAAATTTGAGAGATTTCTCCACGTGCTTATTTCAACAATCCAGTTTTCCAGTTTAAGTGTCGCTAAATGCAGTCCGGCAGCTCAGTTGGCAGCGTTTGGCAGACACACAAATTACAACATTGGGCAGCCCTTTTTTTGATAGTGCCACAGAGTCCTCTGCAGATAGTGCCACAGGGTCCTCTGTAGATACTGCCACAGTACCCTCTGTAGATAATGCCACAATGCCCTCTGTAGATAATGCCACAATGCCCTCTGTAGATAATGCCACAGTGCCCTCTGCAGATGCTGCCACAGTGCCCACTGTAGATGCTGCCACAGTGCCCTCTGTAGATGTTGCCAGTGCCCTCCATAGATATGGCCACACTGCCCTCTATAGATATGGCCACACTGCCCTCTGTAGATAATGCCAAACACTGCACTCTGTAGATAATGTCACAGTGCCCTCTGTAGATAATGCCACACACTGAACTCTGTAGATAATGCCACACACTGCCCTCTGTAGATAATGCCACACCCTGCACTCTGTAGATAATGCCACACACTGCCCTGTGTAGATAATGCCACACACTGCCCTCTATCTACAGAGGGCACTGTGACACTATCTACAGAGGGCTGTATCTACACAGGGAAGTGTATGGCATTATCTACAGAGGGCAGTGTGGCACTATCTACAGAGGGCAGTGTGGTACTATCTACAATGCCACACACTGCCCTCTGTAGATAGTGTCACAGTGCCCTGTGTAGATAGTGCCACAGTGCCCTCTGTAGTGCCATACTGCCCTCTGTAGATAGTGTCACAAACCACTGTAGATCATCACACACACACACACACACACACACACACACACACACACACACCCTATAGATAGTACCACATCCCCCCTATAGGAGTGGAATCCCAAGTCAGAGCATGCCGATGCACTGGCCTGGGATTCCTTTTCTGTAGAATGGGCCCAACACACCCCACCCTGCTGACAGCGCCACACGCCACCTCCATGTAGGTAGCTCCATTAAGACGCCCTCCTCGACTGGGGTGTGTAGAACTGTCAAAAGTGGGGTGTGTGGGGCGCTACTACAGGGGGTTTCCACTACATGGGACATTTGGGCCACTGCCAGGGGCGTAACTAGGAAAGACTGGGTCCCATAGCAAACTCTTGACCAGGGCCCCCCCCACCCGGGTGCCACAAGCAGCCCCCCTTATAAATAGTGCCCCCTGTAGAATGTGCCATACAGCCCCCCTGTAGACAGTCCTATATAGCCCCGCCTATAGACAGTGTCACACCCCATTTGTAGATAGCGCCCCCCCCCTCTAGATAGTGCCATACAGCCCCACGGTGGATAACACCATAAAGCCCCCACTGTATATAGCGCTATACAGCTCCCACTGTATATAGTGACACACAGCCACCCTCCCTTGTATATAGTGCCAGACAGCCCCCCCCCCTTAGTAGAAAGTGCAGCACAGCCCCCACAAGACAATGGCGCATCCGAGAAAGTTGTTTCGGCCAGGGAGATGTCACTAAAACATGGAAAAGTGGGTTTGGAGGCAGGACTATGTAACTCCTCAGGATAGCGGCACCACCCCATGACCCTCTAATGAGTAATTAGCATATAGTGTGCGCCGTTTTAAAAGTTGATTTTAAGAATTTTGCTGCATCTGAAAAAAAAATACAAGGGAATTGTAAAGGATCTGCCAGGCACAACTTCTGTGTATACGCCCATAGGTAATCAGTCTGCACCTGAGTCTATGTCTCTGAGACTGACTCCATCTTCCACCACTCAGGATGGCAGGCTTAGGAGTGGGAGAGCCTATCGCAGCCTGGCCAGACGGAGCTAGCTCCCGCCCTCTGTCTATTTATACCTGCCTTTCCTGTTCCTCCTTTGCTTGTGATTCTTCTCGTGTGGTTTCCTGGCCCAGCTACAGCTTCTAAGTATTTGATCCTGCTCTATACTGACCCTGGCTTACTGACTACTCTCCTGCTCTGCGTTTGGTACCTCGTACACTCCTGGTTTGACTCGGCTCGTTCACCACTCTTGTTGCTCACGGTGTTGCCGTGGGCAACTGCCCCATTTCCCTTAGCTTTGTTTACCCTTGTCTGTTTGTCTCGTGCACTTACGGAGTGTAGGGACCGCCGCCCAGTTGTACCCCGTCGCCTAGGGCGGGTCGTTGCAAGTAGGCAGGGACAGAGTGGCGGGTAGATTAGGGCTCACTTGTCCGTTTCCCTACCCCCATCATTACATAATCACAAGCCCATATACCTAGTCTACCCTGGTCCCTGACACTACTATGGACCCCCTTTAGACCCTGGCCCAGCAAATGCAGGGTCTCTCCCTACAGGTCCAGGCCCTGGCTCAGAGGGTCAACCAGCCTGATGCTACCTTGGTAGTGCCCCTCACCTCACCTCTTGAACCCCACCTCAAGTTGCCTGATCAGTTCTCAGGGGACCGGAGGACTTTTCTCTCCTTTCGGGAGAGTTGTAGGTGCTCCTTTCGCTTAAAGCCTCACTCCTCAGGTTCTGAGAGCCAGCGGGTGGGTATAATTATGTCCCGGCTCCAGGAAGGGCCCCAAGAATGGGCCTTCTCCTTGGCTCCTGACGCCCCTGAACTTTCCTCCGTTGATCTTTTCTTTTCTGCTCTCGGACTCATTTATGACGAGACTGACAGGACTGCCTTTGCCGAGAGTCAGCTGGTGACCTTACGTCAGGGTAAGAGACCTGTTGAGGAGTATTGTTCTGACTTTAGGAAGTGGTGCGTAGCTTCTCGGTGGAATGACCCTGCCTTAAGGTGCCAGTTTAGGTTGGGTCTGTCGAACGCCCTGAAAGACCTGCTAGTTAGCTATCCCTCTTCTGACTCCCTAGACCAGGTTATGGCTTTAGCGGTACAACTTGACCGACGTCTCAGGGAACGACAACTTGAAAGTTTTTGTGTTTTCCCCTCTGACTCCCCCATGATGCCTCCCGAGGTCCCGTTGCTTCACACTTCCATGGAAGACTCGGAGGTACCTATGCAACTCGGGGCATCCGTGTCCCCCCGACAACGTAGAGAATGGTCTCTGCTTCTATTGTGGGGATGACAAGCATCAAGTGAACACCTGTCCTAGGCGTAAGAATAAGCAGCCGGAAAACTTCCGCGCCTAAGTGATCATTGGGGAGGTCACTTGGGCGCACAGGTATTTCCCGTAAATATGAAACGTAATAAAATCTTGCTTCCCTTCCGGTCTCTTTTGGTGGTAGGTCTGCTACCGGCAGTGCCTTCGTGGATTCAGGGTCTTCTGCTAATATCATGTCTGTGGAATTTGCTATGTCTCTAGCTATGCCTTTGATTGATTTGCCTAAACTGTCCCGGTAGTGGGTATCGACTCCACTCCTCTTGCTAATGGTTATTTTACTCAGCATACCCCTGTTTTTGAACTCCTTGTTGGCTCCATGCATTTGGAGCAGTGCTCTGTACTGTTGATGCAGGGATTATCGTCCGATTTGGTTTTAGGCCTTCCCTGGTTGCAGTTGCATAATCCCACATTTGACTGGAATACTGGGGAGCTTACCAAATGGGGTAATGAATGCTTGACGTCATGTTTTTCTGTTAATTCTATTTCTCCCCCTGAGGAGGTGAACACGCTACCTGAGTTTGTTCAGGACTTCGCTGATGTTTTCTCTAAGGAGGCCTCCGAAGCGTTACCTCCTCATAGAGAATACGATTGCGCTATCGAATTGGTACCAGGAGCTAAGCTCCCTAAGGGTAGGATATTTAATCTTTCTTGTCCCGAACGTGAAGCCATGAGAGAGTATATCCAGGAATGCCTGGCCAAGGGTTACATTCGCCCCTCTACTTCTCCGGTAGGTGCTGGCTTCCTCTTCGTAGGGAACAAGGATGGTGGTCTTAGGCCATGCATTGACTACCGTAACTTGAATAAGGTCACTGTAAGGAACCAGTATCCCCTTCCTTTGATTCCTGATCTCTTTAATCAGGTTCAGGGGGCCCAATGGTTCTCTAAGTTTGATCTACGGGGGGCGTATAACCTTATCCGCATCAAAGAGGGGGATGAGTGGAAGACTGCGTTTAACACGCCCGAAGGTCATTTCGAATACCTCGTCATGCCCTTTGGGTTGTGTAATGCTCATGCGGTCTTCCAGAATTTCATAAATGAGATTTTAAGAGATTACCTGGGGGTATTTCTTGTAGTGTACCTTGATGACATACTGGTGTTTTCCAAGGACTTGTCCTCCCACATTGAGCATGTCAGGAAGGTGCTCCAGGTCCTTCGGGAAAACAAACGGTTTGCGAAAACCGAAAAATGTGTGTTTGGGGTACAGGAGATACCATTTTTGGGTCAAATCCTCACTCCTCATGAATTCCGCATGGACCCCGCCAAGGTCCAGGCTGTGGCGGAATGGGTCCAACCTGCCTCCCTGAAGGTGTTACAGTGTTTCTTGGGGTTCGCTAATTATTACAGGAGATTTATTGCTAACTTCTCGGTCATCACTAAGCCTCTTACGGACCTCACTCGCAAAGGTGCTGATCTCCTCCACTGGCCTCCTGAGGCTGTCCAGGCTTTTGAGGTCCTTAAGAAGTGCTTTATCTCGGCCCCGGTGCTGGTTCAGCCCAACCAAATGGAGCCATTTATCGTGGAAGTTGACGCATTCGAGGTGGGAGTGGGGGCTGTCTTGTCCCAGGGTAACAGGTCCCTCACCCATCTCCGTCCCTGTGCCTACTTCTCCAGGAAGTTTTCGCCCACTGAGAGTAACTATGATATTGGCAACCGCGAACTCTTATCCATTAAATGGGCATTTGAATAGTGGCGCCACTTCCTGGAGGGGGCTAGGCACCAGGTAACGGTCCTTACCGACCACAAGAATCTGGTTTTCCTAGAATCTGCCCGGAGGCTAAACCCGAGACAAGCTCGATGGGCGCTATTTTTTACCAGATTCAACTTTTTGGTTACCTATAGGGCTGGGTCTAAAAATATTAAGGCCGATGCACTGTCGCGTAGCTTCATGGCCAGCCCTCCTTCGGAGGAAGATCCTGCTTGTATTTTGCCTCCTGGTATAATCATTTCTTCTATTGATACTGATTTAGTCTCTGAAATTGCGGCTGATCAAGGTTCAGCTCTCGGGAACCTTCCTGAGGACAAGCTGTTTGTTCCCCTGCAATTCCGGCTAAGGGTACTTAGGGAAAATCATAACTCCGCACTATCTGGTCATCCAGGCGTCCTGGGTACCAAACACCTCATTGCCAGGAACTATTGGTGGCCTGGGTTGCCTAAAGACGTTAAGGCCTACGTCGCCGCTTGTGAGGTTTGTGCTAGGTCAAAGACTCCCAGGTCCCGACCAGCGGGCTTACTATGTTCTTTGCCCATTCCCCAGAGACCTTGGACCCATATCTCCATGGATTTTATCACCGATTTGCCTCCATCTCAAGGCAAGTCGGTGGTGTGGGTTGTAGTAGACCGCTTCAGTAAGATGTGCCACTTTGTGCCCCTCAAGAAACTACCCAATGCCAAGACGTTAGCTACCTTGTTTGTCAAACACATCCTGCGTCTCCATGGGGTCCCTGTCAATATTGTTTCGGACAGAGGGGTACAATTTGTTTCATTGTTTTGGAGAGCCTTCTGTATGAAGTTGGAGATTGATCTGTCCTTCTCCTCTGCCTTCCATCCTGAAACTAATGGCCAAACTGAGAGGACTAATCAATCTCTAGAACAATATTTAAGGTGTTTTATCTCTGACTGTCAATATGATTGGGTCTCATTCATTCCCCTCGCCGAATTTTCCCTTAATAACCGGGTCAGTAACTCGTCAGGGGTCTCCCCCTTTTTCTGTAATTTTGGGTTTAATCCACGGTTCTCCTCCGTTTCACCTGGTAGTTCCAACAATCCCGAGGTAGAGGTCGTTCATCGGGAACTGTGCACAGTCTGGGCCCAGGTTCAGAAGAACCTAGAGGCATCCCAGAGCATACAAAAAACTCAGGCTGATAGAAGACGTTCTCTGCTAACCCCTTGTTTATGGTCGGGGATCTGGTGTGGTTATCGTCTAGGAACTTGCGCCTTAAGGTCCCGTCCAAGAAGTTTGCGCCCCGGTTTATTGGGCCGTATAAGGTCATTGAAGTCCTCAATCCTGTCTCCTTCCTACTGGAGTTGCCCCCATCTTTTCAAATACACGACGTGTTTCATGCCTCCCTCCTTAAACGCTGCTCCCCGTCCTTGGCTCCCTCGAGGAAACCTCCTGTTCCCATTCTCACCCACGAGGGGGTGGAATTCGAGGTGGCCAAGATTGTGGACAGCAAGATGGTCCAAGGCTCCCTCCAGTACCTGGTCCATTGGAGAGGATACGGGCCTGAGGAGAGGACTTGGGTACCCGCCCGGGATGTTCCCGCTGGGGTATTGGTCAGGAAGTTCCACCTTTGTTTCCCCAGTAAACCAGGTCCACTTAGAAAGGGTCCGGTGGCCCCTCATAAAAGGGGGGTACTGTAAAGGATCTGCCAGGCACAACTTCTGTGTATACGCCCATAGGTAATAAGTCTGCACCTGAGTCTATGTCTCTGAGACTGACTCCATCTTCCACCACTCAGGATGGCAGGCTTAGGAGTGGGAGAGCCTATCGCAGCCTGGCCAGACGGAGCTAGCTCCCGCCCTCTGTCTATTTAAACCTGCCTTTCCTGTTCCTCCTTTGCTTGTGATTTTTCTCGTGTGGTTTCCTGGCCCAGCTACAGCTTCTAAGTATTTGATCCTGCTCCATACTGACCCTGGCTTACTGACTACTCTCCTGCTCTGCGTTTGGTACCTCGTACACTCCTGGTTTGACTCGGCTCGTTCACCACTCTTGTTGCTCACGGTGTTGCCGTGGGCAACTGCCCCATTTCCCTTAGCTTTGTGTACCCTTGTCTGTTTGTCTCGTGCACTTACTGAGCGTAGGGACCGCCGCCCAGTTGTACGCCGTCGCCTAGGGCGTGTCGTTGCAAGTAGGCAGGGACAGAGTGGCGGGTAGATTAGGGCTCACTTGTCCGTTTCCCTACCCCCATCATTACAGGAATGTTTGGAAATATTGTCAGGTCATGTATTACCGCATGGTGGTGGTCCAAGGGGTTAAAACTACCTGACAGATTCCCATTAAATATACAATGAATCGAGAACAATTCCATCTGCCCTGCAATTTTGTTATTATAAATATATCCTATATAACCACAGATCCAGAACCAACCTCTGACATATATACAGTACCACAACCAAGCTCAGTACATAAATACAGCACCAGAACAAAGCTCAGTACATAAATACAGCACCAGAACAAAGCTCAGTACATATATACAGCACCAGAACAAAGCTCAGTACATATATACAGCACCAGAACCAAGATCAGTACATATATACAGCACCAGAACAAAACTTATTACAAATATACACAGCACCAAAACCAATCTCATACGTATATGCAGCACCAGAACCAAGCTCAGTACTTACATACAGCATCAGAACCAAGATCAGTACATATATACAACACCAGAAAAAATACAGCTCAATTTAGTGCAACCTCTGCCGTATAGGCTTGTACGGCGTAAAACCACAGCTCCCAGCATGGCCCGAACAACGGTGAGGATATGCTGGGAGATGCTTTAACAAAAACAAATCATATCATAATCATCTCGTTGCAGATCTTACAGTGACTACAGTGCTGATTAGAGGCAGAATAAACATTTACATTAAGTGACTCACCGGTGACGTCTCAGATTCTAGTTCTTTTCTTCTCCCTCCGGTCCAGACATCTATGATGGATTTCTACCGGCCATGACCCATTTCTGCATTTTTCCGCTCAGATGTCTTCAGCTTCTCACTTTTAAAACTTTTCTGCACCTATAAACAAAAGTTAAAATTCTCAACACCTCTTGCACCTCTAACTATAATAGCGCCATACACTGTGTCCCTGATTATAATAGTACCATACACTGTCACACACACACACACACACACACACACACACACACACACACACACACACACACACCGTGCCCCCTGTATGTAGTGCCCCCATAGCCCCCTGTAGCTAGTGACCCCCATAGAGCCTCTGTAGATAGTGGCATACATAGAAGCCCCTGTAGATAGTGTCCCACATACAGCCCCTGTAGATAGTGCCCATATATGCACTCCAGAGCTGCAAGGCAATAGTGCTAACTGCTGAGCCACCGTGCTGCCCTACATATAGCTTCCCCTATAGATAGTGCTCCACGTATAGCTCACCTCTGTAGACAGTGCCCTACATATAGCCACCCTATTGCTAGTGCCCCACAAGTAACCCACCCCTGTATATAGTGTCCCACATATAGCCCACCATTATAGAAAGTGCCCTAAAAAATAGCTCCCCTATAGTGCTCTACATATAGCCCACCCCTGTATAGTGCCTCACATATAGCTCCCCTGTATATAGTGCCCCACATATAGACCACCCTGTAGATAGTGCCCTACATCCCCACATATAGACCCCCCTGTATATAGTGGCCCACATCCCCACATATGGAGCCCCCCTGTAGATTGTGCTCCACATTCCCACATACAGACCACTACTGTATCTAGTGCCCCACATATAGACCCCCCTGTATATAGTGGCCCACATATAGAAGACCCCCCTGTAGATAGAGCCCCCACTATAGATAATGCCATTAACAGTTTTATGAGAAAAAAAACCAAAAAACTTTAAATACTCACATGATCCCGCTCCAACGCTGTTGGCTGGCAATGTAGACATGCTCTCTTCTGAGCGGGTCTGCAGGAGCTGAATGAGCGTCGTCCAATGGCGCTGATTGGCGGGGCAGAATGACTTGCCCCGACAATCAGAGCCTTTCAAGCGTGGAAGCGGCGCGATGATGTCATCGCGCCGTTAGCCAATCAGAGTCAATGTAAGGTGCTGATGCATGTATTTGGCTGTTGCTACCACAGGGGCCCCCTCCGGTGCTAGCGACACCTACAGGCATGAGAGGGCCTTTGTCGCCCGGCCCATACTTGTTGGAGGGTCGGCGGCGCGGGCCCCATAGTAGCGGCGCTTCCGCTGTAGCAGTCATAACGGCTGCTGGCGGCGCCACCGAGCATATGGGGGGGCGTGTCGGCTGGCGGCACGGGCCCCGTCAAGCTGCGGGCCCCCCGCTACGGCTGCTACCGCGGTAGTTTCGCCACTGGCCACTGCTCACCAATGAGTTCGCAGTGCGGGAGGACTGATGTCATGAAGGAGCGCTCATCCTTCCGACCGCTCTATCCTCTCCCCGCGAGCTCACCAATGCGTTCGCATTGCCGGAGGACTGACGTCATGAAGGAGCGCTCCTCCTTCCAAACACTCTCTCCCCGTGGGTTGCAGGCTGCAGATGACTGCCTCAGGGGCCGCATGCGGCCCGCTTGACTGAGACCCCTGATATAGAGGATGGGATTAATAACACTATTTCTATTTTTGAAGATGAGACCAAGCTATGTAGTAACGTTCAGTCTATGGAATACGTTCGTGAATTGCAAGCGGATTTGGACACACTGAGTGTTTGAGCGTCCACTTGTCAAATGAGGTTTAATGTAGATAAATGTAAAGTTATGCATCTGGGTACTGTAACGTCCGCTGTCGCAGACCGCAGACTCCTCTCATCCTGCCGACGCCTTCCTCCCCAGAAATGCCAGCAAATGCGGCCGTCCTGGCCTGTAGTGACCACTAGGGTGCGCACGCGAGCTCAGTCCCGGACTTAAAGGGCCAGCGTGCACACATGTTTAGAATTGTCCAATCAACCCATAATCACTCTGGACTATAATAAGGGACCTGCCCCTTCATCCATTGCCTGAGCGTTGTTGTGTTTTCCCGTGTCAGTCTAGCAAATGGTCCCTTAGTGTTTTCCTGTTCCCAGGGTTTCCCTTCCTGCTACCTGTATCCTGTGCTACCTTGTTCCTGTGCCTTAAAAGAGTTGGAGTCATGTTGTGTTACACAACGCCTGGTG